>NW_026735474.1:0-125068 GCF_949786415.1 Peromyscus eremicus | reverse complement strand
CACTCTTGCATTCCCATTGCCATACACAGTACAAATAGCACTCGCGTCTGTTCCCAGCAAGTACAGTGTATTGGACTGAAGCGGAGCTACTGTTCTTGTCAGTTTCCTAAGCAGAGTTGAACTAGATATGGCCCCTGTGTGTAGGAAGCACAGTTCTTTTGTTCTGAGCAAGCTCACTGTTTGGACCACATAGGAAATACAGTAGAGTAGAAGAGTGCTCTTTTCTCAAAAGCAGAGTGTGTTTCTTGTAAGTTGAGCTAGTGCTTGTTTCCCAGTCAGAAATGGAGTTGAATGCCATGCAGTTTCTGGTCCTATGAGCCAGAGGTGTTTTCTGATAAGAAGAGTCACTATTGCGCTCCCATTGTCATACAGAGGACAAATAGCACTGGCGTCTGTTCTCTGCATGTACAGTGTATTGGACTGAAGTGGAGCTACTGTTCTTTTCAGTTTCCTAAGCAGAGTTGAACTACATATGGCCCGTGTGTGGAGGAAGCACAGTTCTGTTGTTCTGAGCAAGCTCACTGTTCGGACCCCATAGGATACACAGTAGAGTAGAAGAGTGCTCTTTTCTCAAAAGCAGAGTGTGTTTCTTGTAAGGTGAGCTAGCGTTTGTTTCCCAGTCCTAAATGTAGTTGAATCACATGCAGTTTCTTGTCCTATGAGGAAGAGTTGTTTTCTGGTAAGAAGAGTCACTATTCTGCTCCATTGTCATACACAGGGCAAATAGCACTGGCGTCTGTTCCCAGCATGTACAGTGTATTGGACTGAAGAGAATCTACTGTTCTTGTCAGTTTCCTAAGCAGAATTGAACTAGATATGGCCGTATTTGTAGGAATCACAGTTCTTTTGTTCTGATCAAGCTCACTGTTCTTGCCCTATAGGAAAAACAGTAGAGTAGAAGAGTGCTCTTTTCTCAAAAGCATAGTGTGTTTCTTGAAAGGCGAGCTAGTGTTTGTTTCCCAGTCCTAAATGGAGTTGAATCACATGCAGTTTCTTGTCCTACGAGCAAGAGTTGTTTTCCGATAAGAAGAGTCACTATTGCACTCCCATTGTCATACAGAGGACAAATAGCACTGGCATCTGTTCCCAGCAAGTACAGTGTATTGGACTGAAGCGGAGCTACTGTTCTTGTCAGTTTACTAAGCAGAGTTGAACTAGATATGGCCCCTGTGTGTAGGAAGCACAGTTCTTTTGTTCTGAGCAAGCTCACTGTTCGGACCCCATAGAAAACACATTAGTGTAGGAGAGTGCTCTTTTCTCAAAAGCAAAGTGTGTTTCTTATAAGGCGAACTAGCGTTTGTTTCCCAGTCAGAAATGCAGTTGAATCCCATGAAGTTTCTGGTCCTACCAGCAAGAGGTGTTTTCCGATAAGAAGAGTCACTATTGTGCTCCTATTGCCATACACAGTGCAAATAGCACTCGAGTCTGTTCCCAGCTATTACAGTGTATTGGACTGCAAAGGAGCTACCATTCTTGTCAGTTACCTAAGCAGAGTTGAACTAGATATGGCCCGTGTGTGTAGGAAGCACAGTTCTTTTGTTCTGAGCAAGCTCACTGTTTGGACCCCATAGGAAACACAGTAGAGTAGAAGAGTGCACTTTTCTCAAAAACAGAGTGTGTTTCTTGTAAGGCGAGCTAGCATTGGTTTCCCAGTCCTAAATGGAGTTGAATCACATGCAGTTTCTTGTCCTACGAGCAAGAGTTGTTTTCTGGTAAGAAGAGTCACTATCGAGATCCCATTGTCATACACAGGGCAAATAGCACTGGCGTCTGTTCCCAGCAAGTACAGTGTATTGGACTGAAGCAGAGCTACTGTTCTTGTCAGTTTCCTAAGCAGAGTTGAACTAGATATGGCCCCTGTGTGTAGGAAGCACAGTTCTTTTGTTATGAGCAAGCTCACTGTTCAGACCCCATAGGATACACAGTAGAGTAGAAGAGTGCTCTTTTCTCAAAAGCAGAGTGTGTTTCTTGTAAGGCGAGCTACTGTTTGTTTACCAGTCCTAAATGGAGTTGAATCACATGCAGTTTCTTGTCCTACGAGCAAGAGTTGTCTTCTGGTAAGAAGAGTCACTATTGTGCTCCAATTGTCATACACAGGGCAAATAGCACTGGCGTCTGTTCCCAGCATGTACAGTGTATTGGAATGAAGAGGATCTACTGTTCTTGTCAGTTTCCTAAGCAGAATTGAACTAGATATGGCCGTATTTGTTTGAAGCACTGTTCTTTTGTTCTTAGCAAGCTCACTTTTCGGACCCCATAGGAAACACAGTAGAGTAGAAGAGTGCTCTTTTCTCAAAAGCAGAGTGTGTTTCTTGTATGGCGAGCTACTGTTTGTTTCCCAGTCCTAAATGGAGTTGAATCACATGCAGTTTCTTGTTCTACGAGCAAGATTTGTCTTCTGGTAAGAAGAGTCACTATTGTGCTCCATTTGTCATACACAGGGCAAATAGCACTGGCGTCTGTTCCCAGCATGTACAGTGTATTGGAATGAGGAGGATCTACTGTTCTTTTCAGTTTCCTAAGCATAATTGAACTAGATATGGCCGTATTTGTATGAAGCACAGTTCTTTTGTTCTGAGCAAGCTCACTCTTCTGGTCCTATAGGAAACACAGTAGAGTAGAAGAGTGCTCTTTTCTCAAAAGCAGAGTGTGTTTCTTGTAAGGCGAGCTAGCATTGGTTTCCCAGTCCTAAATGGAGTTGAATCACATGCAGTTTCTTGTCCTACGAGCAAGAGTTGTTTTCTGGTAAGAAGAGTCACTATCGAGATCCCATTGTCATACACAGGGCAAATAGCACTGGCGTCTGTTCCCAGCAAGTACAGTGTATTGGACTGAAGCAGAGCTACTGTTCTTGTCAGTTTCCTAAGCAGAGTTGAACTAGATATGGCCCCTGTGTGTAGGAAGCACAGATCTTTTGTTCTGAGCAAGCTCACTGTTCAAACCCCATAGAAAACACATTAGAGTAGAAGAGTGCTCTCTTCTCAAAAGCAGAGTGTGTTTCTTATAAGGCTAGCTAGTGTTTGTTTCCCAGTCAGAAATGGATTTGAATCCCATGCAGTTTCTGGTGCTATGAGCAAGAGGTGTTTTCTGATAAGAAGAGTCACTATTGCGCTCCCATTGTCATACAGAGGACAAATAGCACTGGCGTCTGTTCCCTGCATGTACAGTGTATTGGACTGAAGTGGAGCTACTGTTCTTGTCAGTATCCTAAGCAGAGTTGAACTAGATATGGCCCGTGTGTGAAGGAAGCACAGTTCCTTTGTTCTGAGCAAGCTCACTGTTCGGACCCCATAGGATACACAGTACAGTAGAAGAGTGCTCTTTTCTCAAAAGCAGAGTGTGTTTCTTGTAAGGCGAGCTAGTGTTTGTTTCCCAGTCCTAAATGGAGTTGAATCACATGCAGTTTCTTGTCCTACGAGCAAGAGTTGTTTTCTGGTAAGAAGAGTCACTATTGTGCTCCAATTGTCATACACAGGGCAAATAGCACTGGCATCTGTTCCCAGCATGTACAGTGTATTGGAATGAAGAGGATCAACTGTTCTTGTCAGTTTCCTAAGCAGAATTGAACTAGATATGGCCGTATTTGTATGAAGCACTGTTCTTTTGTTCTGAACAAGCTCACTGTTCGGACCCCACAGGAAACACAGTAGAGTAGAAGAGTGCTCTTTTCTCAAAAGCAGAGTGTGTTTCTTGTAAGGCAAGCTAGCGTTTGTTTCCCAGTACTAAATGGAGTTGAATCACATGCTGTTTTTGGTCCTACGAGCAAGAGTTGTCTTCTGGTAAGAAGAGTCACTATTGTGCTCCCATTGTCATTCACAGGGCAAATAACACTGGCATCTGTTACCAGCATGTATACTGCATTGGACTGAAGAGGATCTACTGTTCTTTTCAGTTTCCTAAGCATAATTGAACTAGATATGGCCGTATTTGTATGAAGCACAGTTCTTTTGTTCTGAGCAAGCTCACTGTTCTGGCCCTATAGGAAACACAGTAGAGTAGAAGAGTGCTCTTTTCTCAAAAGCAGAGTGTGTTTCTTGTAAGGCAAGCTAGCGTTTGTTTCCCAGTACTAAATGGAGTTGAATCACATCCTCTTTTTGGTCCTACGAGCAAGAGTTTTTTCTGGTAAGGAAAGTCACTATTGCGCTCTCATTGTCAGACACAGGGCAAATAGCACTGGCGTCTGTTCCCAGCATGTACAGTGTATTTGACTGAAGAGGATCTACTGTTCTTTTCAGTTGATTAAGCAGAATTGAACTAGATATGGCCGTATTTGTAGGAATCACAGTTCTTTTGTTCTGAGCAAACTCACTGTTCTGGCCCGATAGGAAACACAGTAGAGTAGAAGAGTGCTCTTTTCTCAAAAGCAGAGTGTGTTTTTTGTAAGGCGAGCTACCGTTTGTTTCCCAGTCCTAAATTGAGTTGAATCACATGCAGTTTTTGGTCCTATGAGCAAGAGTTGTTTTCTGGGAAGAAAAGTCATTATTGTGCTCCCATTGCCATACACAGTGCAAATCGCACTGGCGTCTGTTCCCAGCAATTACAGTGTATTGGACTGAAGCGGAGCTACCGTTCTTGTCAGTTTGCTAAGCAGAGTTGAAACTGATATGGCCCCTGTGTGTAGGAAGCACAGTTCTTTTGTTCTGAGCAAGCTCACTGTTCGGACCCTATAGGAAACACAGTAGAGTAGAAGAGTGCTCTTTTGTCAGAAGCAGAGTGTGTTTCTTGTAAAGCGAGCTAGCCTTTGTTTCCCTTTCCTAAATGGAGTTGAATCACATGCAGTTTCTTGTCCTATGAGCAAGAGTTGTTTTCTGGTAAGAGGAGTCACTATTGTGCTCCCATTGTCATAAACAGGGAAAATAGCACTGGCGTCTGTTCCCAGCATGTACAGTGTATTGGACTGAAGAGGATCTACTGTTCTTTTCAGTTTCCTTAGCAGAATTGAAATAGATATGGCAGTATTTGTATGAAGCACAGTTCTTTTGTTCTGAGCAAGCTCACTGTTCTGGTCCTATAGGAAACACAGTAGAGTAGAAGAGTGCTCTTTTCTCAAAAGCAGAGTGTGTTTCTTGTAAGGCGAGCTAGTGTTTGTTTCCCAGTCCTAAATGGAGTTGAATCACATGCAGTTTTTGGTCCTAAGAGCAAGAGTTGTTTCTGGTAAGGAAAGTCACTATTTCGTTCCCATTTCCATACACAGTGCAAATAGCACTGGCGTCTGTTCCCAGCAAGTACAGTGTATTGGACTGAAGAGGAGCTACTATTCTTGTCAGTTTCCTAAGCAGAGTTGAACTAGATATGGACCCTGTGTGTAGGAAGCACAGTTCTTTTGTTCTGAGCAAGCTCACTGTTCGGACCCTATAGGAAACACAGTAGAGTAGAAGAGTGCTCTTTTGTCAGAAGCAGAGTGTGTTTCTTGTAAAGCGAGCTAGCCTTTGTTTCCCTGTCCTAAATGGAGTTGAATCACATGCAGTTTCTTGTCCTACGAGCAAGAGTTGTTTTCCGATAAGAAGAGTCACTATTGCACTCCCATTGTCATAAACAGGGCAAATAGCACTGGCATCTGTTCCCAGCAAGTACAGTGTATTGGACTGAAGCGGAGCTACTGTTCTTGTCAGTTTACTAAGCAGAGTTGAACTAGATATGGCCCCTGTGTGTAGGAAGCACAGTTCTTTTGTTCTGAGCAAGCTCACTGTTCGGACCCCATAGAAAACACATTAGTGTAGGAGAGTGCTCTTTTCTCAAAAGCAAAGTGTGTTTCTTATAAGGCGAACTAGCGTTTGTTTCCCAGTCAGAAATGCAGTTGAATCCCATGAAGTTTCTGGTCCTACCAGCAAGAGGTGTTTTCCGATAAGAAGAGTCACTATTGTGCTCTTATTGCCATACACAGTGCAAATAGCACTCGAGTCTGTTCCCAGCTATTACAGTGTATTGGACTGCAAAGGAGCTACCGTTCTTGTCAGTTACCTAAGCAGAGTTGAACTAGATATGGCCCGTGTGTGTAGGAAGCACAGTTCTTTTGTTCTGAGCAAGCTCACTGTTTGGACCCCATAGGAAACACAGTAGAGTAGAAGAGTGCACTTTTCTCAAAAACAGAGTGTGTTTCTTGTAAGGCGAGCTAGCATTGGTTTCCCAGTCCTAAATGGAGTTGAATCACATGCAGTTTCTTGTCCTACGAGCAAGAGTTGTTTTCTGGTAAGAAGAGTCACTATCGAGATCCCATTGTCATACACAGGGCAAATAGCACTGGCGTCTGTTCCCAGCAAGTACAGTGTATTGGACTGAAGCAGAGCTACTGTTCTTGTCAGTTTCCTAAGCAGAGTTGAACTAGATATGGCCCCTGTGTGTAGGAAGCACAGTTCTTTTGTTATGAGCAAGCTCACTGTTCAGACCCCATAGGATACACAGTAGAGTAGAAGAGTGCTCTTTTCTCAAAAGCAGAGTGTGTTTCTTGTAAGGCGAGCTACTGTTTGTTTACCAGTCCTAAATGGAGTTGAATCACATGCAGTTTCTTGTCCTACGAGCAAGAGTTGTCTTCTGGTAAGAAGAGTCACTATTGTGCTCCAATTGTCATACACAGGGCAAATAGCACTGGCGTCTGTTCCCAGCATGTACAGTGTATTGGAATGAAGAGGATCTACTGTTCTTGTCAGTTTCCTAAGCAGAATTGAACTAGATATGGCCGTATTTGTTTGAAGCACTGTTCTTTTGTTCTTAGCAAGCTCACTTTTCGGACCCCATAGGAAACACAGTAGAGTAGAAGAGTGCTCTTTTCTCAAAAGCAGAGTGTGTTTCTTGTAAGGCGAGCTACTGTTTGTTTCCCAGTCCTAAATGGAGTTGAATCACATGCAGTTTCTTGTTCTACGAGCAAGATTTGTCTTCTGGTAAGAAGAGTCACTATTGTGCTCCAATTGTCATACACAGGGCAAATAGCACTGGCGTCTGTTCCCAGCATGTACAGTGTATTGGAATGAGGAGGATCTACTGTTCTTTTCAGTTTCCTAAGCATAATTGAACTAGATATGGCCGTATTTGTATGAAGCACAGTTCTTTTGTTCTGAGCAAGCTCACTCTTCTGGTCCTATAGGAAACACAGTAGAGTAGAAGAGTGCTCTTTTCTCAAAAGCAGAGTGTGTTTCTTGTAAGGCGAGCTAGCATTGGTTTCCCAGTCCTAAATGGAGTTGAATCACATGCAGTTTCTTGTCCTACGAGCAAGAGTTGTTTTCTGGTAAGAAGAGTCACTATCGAGATCCCATTGTCATACACAGGGCAAATAGCACTGGCGTCTGTTCCCAGCAAGTACAGTGTATTGGACTGAAGCAGAGCTACTGTTCTTGTCAGTTTCCTAAGCAGAGTTGAACTAGATATGGCCCCTGTGTGTAGGAAGCACAGATCTTTTGTTCTGAGCAAGCTCACTGTTCAAACCCCATAGAAAACACATTAGAGTAGAAGAGTGCTCTCTTCTCAAAAGCAGAGTGTGTTTCTTATAAGGCTAGCTAGTGTTTGTTTCCCAGTCAGAAATGGATTTGAATCCCATGCAGTTTCTGGTGCTATGAGCAAGAGGTGTTTTCTGATAAGAAGAGTCACTATTGCGCTCCCATTGTCATACAGAGGACAAATAGCACTGGCGTCTGTTCCCTGCATGTACAGTGTATTGGACTGAAGTGGAGCTACTGTTCTTGTCAGTATCCTAAGCAGAGTTGAACTAGATATGGCCCGTGTGTGAAGGAAGCACAGTTCCTTTGTTCTGAGCAAGCTCACTGTTCGGACCCCATAGGATACACAGTACAGTAGAAGAGTGCTCTTTTCTCAAAAGCAGAGTGTGTTTCTTGTAAGGCGAGCTAGTGTTTGTTTCCCAGTCCTAAATGGAGTTGAATCACATGCAGTTTCTTGTCCTACGAGCAAGAGTTGTTTTCTGGTAAGAAGAGTCACTATTGTGCTCCAATTGTCATACACAGGGCAAATAGCACTGGCGTCTGTTCCCAGCATGTACAGTGTATTGGAATGAAGAGGATCAACTGTTCTTGTCAGTTTCCTAAGCAGAATTGAACTAGATATGGCCGTATTTGTATGAAGCACTGTTCTTTTGTTCTGAACAAGCTCACTGTTCGGACCCCACAGGAAACACAGTAGAGTAGAAGAGTGCTCTTTTCTCAAAAGCAGAGTGTGTTTCTTGTAAGGCAAGCTAGCGTTTGTTTCCCAGTACTAAATGGAGTTGAATCACATGCTGTTTTTGGTCCTACGAGCAAGAGTTGTCTTCTGGTAAGAAGAGTCACTATTGTGCTCCCATTGTCATTCACAGGGCAAATAACACTGGCATCTGTTACCAGCATGTATACTGCATTGGACTGAAGAGGATCTACTGTTCTTTTCAGTTTCCTAAGCATAATTGAACTAGATATGGCCGTATTTGTATGAAGCACAGTTCTTTTGTTCTGAGCAAGCTCACTGTTCTGGCCCTATAGGAAACACAGTAGAGTAGAAGAGTGCTCTTTTCTCAAAAGCAGAGTGTGTTTCTTGTAAGGCAAGCTAGCGTTTGTTTCCCAGTACTAAATGGAGTTGAATCACATCCTCTTTTTGGTCCTACGAGCAAGAGTTTTTTCTGGTAAGGAAAGTCACTATTGCGCTCTCATTGTCAGACACAGGGCAAATAGCACTGGCGTCTGTTCCCAGCATGTACAGTGTATTTGACTGAAGAGGATCTACTGTTCTTTTCAGTTGATTAAGCAGAATTGAACTAGATATGGCCGTATTTGTAGGAATCACAGTTCTTTTGTTCTGAGCAAACTCACTGTTCTGGCCCGATAGGAAACACAGTAGAGTAGAAGAGTGCTCTTTTCTCAAAAGCAGAGTGTGTTTTTTGTAAGGCGAGCTACCGTTTGTTTCCCAGTCCTAAATTGAGTTGAATCACATGCAGTTTTTGGTCCTATGAGCAAGAGTTGTTTTCTGGGAAGGAAAGTCATTATTGTGCTCCCATTGCCATACACAGTGCAAATCGCACTGGCGTCTGTTCCCAGCAATTACAGTGTATTGGACTGAAGCGGAGCTACTGTTCTTGTCAGTTTGCTAAGCAGAGTTGAAACTGATATGGCCCCTGTGTGTAGGAAGCACAGTTCTTTTGTTCTGAGCAAGCTCACTGTTCGGACCCTATAGGAAACACAGTAGAGTAGAAGAGTGCTCTTTTGTCAGAAGCAGAGTGTGTTTCTTGTAAAGCGAGCTAGCCTTTGTTTCCCTTTCCTAAATGGAGTTGAATCACATGCAGTTTCTTGTCCTATGAGCAAGAGTTGTTTTCTGGTAAGAGGAGTCACTATTGTGCTCCCATTGTCATAAACAGGGAAAATAGCACTGGCGTCTGTTCCCAGCATGTACAGTGTATTGGACTGAAGAGGATCTACTGTTCTTTTCAGTTTCCTTAGCAGAATTGAACTAGATATGGCAGTATTTGTATGAAGCACAGTTCTTTTGTTCTGAGCAAGCTCACTGTTCTGGTCCTATAGGAAACACAGTAGAGTAGAAGAGTGCTCTTTTCTCAAAAGCAGAGTGTGTTTCTTGTAAGGCGAGCTAGTGTTTGTTTCCCAGTCCTAAATGGAGTTGAATCACATGCAGTTTTTGGTCCTAAGAGCAAGAGTTGTTTCTGGTAAGGAAAGTCACTATTTCGTTCCCATTTCCATACACAGTGCAAATAGCACTGGCGTCTGTTCCCAGCAAGTACAGTGTATTGGACTGAAGAGGAGCTACTATTCTTGTCAGTTTCCTAAGCAGAGTTGAACTAGATATGGACCCTGTGTGTAGGAAGCACAGTTCTTTTGTTCTGAGCAAGCTCACTGTTCGGACCCTATAGGAAACACAGTAGAGTAGAAGAGTGCTCTTTTGTCAGAAGCAGAGTGTGTTTCTTGTAAAGCGAGCTAGCCTTTGTTTCCCTGTCCTAAATGGAGTTGAATCACATGCAGTTTCTTGTCCTACGAGCAAGAGTTGTTTTCTGGTAAGAGGAGTCACTATTGTGCTCCCATTGTCATTCACAGGGCAAATAACACTGGCATCTGTTCCCAGCATGTACACTGTATTGGACTGAAGAGGATCTACTGTTCTTTTCAGTTTCCTAAGCATAATTGAACTAGATATGGCCGTATTTGTATGAAGCACAGTTCTTTTGTTCTGATCAAGCTCACTGTTCTTGCCCTATAGGAAACACAGTGGAGTAGAAGAGTGCTCTTTTCTCAAAAGCAGAGTGTGTTTCTTGTAAGGTAAGCTAGCGTTTGTTTCCCAGTCCTAAATGGAGTTGAATCACAAGCAGTTTTTGGTCCTATGAGCAAGAGTTGTTTTCTGGTAAGGAAAGTGACTCTTGCGCTCCCATTGGCATACACAGTGCAAATAGCACTGGCGTCTGTTCCCAGCAAGCACAGTTCATTGGACTGAAGCAGAGCTACCATTCTTGTCAGTTTCCTAAGCAGAGTTGAACTAGATATGGCCCGTGTGTGTAGGAAGCACAATTCTTTTGTTCTGAGCAAGCTCACTGTTCGGATCCCATAGGAAATACAGTAGAGTTGAAGAGTGCTCTTTTCTCAAAAGCAGAGTGTGTTTCTTGTAAGGCGAGCTAGCGTTTGTTTCACAGTCCTAAATGGAGTTGAATCACATACAGTTTTTGGTCCTACGAGCAAGAGTTGTTTTCTGGTAATTAAAGTCACTATTGCACTCCCCTTGCCATAGACAATACAAATAGCATTCGTGTCTGTTCCCAGCAAGTACAGTGTATTGGACAGAAGAGGAGCTACTGTTCTTGTCAGTTTCCAAAGCAGAGTTGAACTAGATATGGCCCGTGTGTGGAGAAAGCACAGTTCTTTTTTTCTGAGCAAGCTCAATGTTCGGACCCCATATGAACCACAGTAGAATAGAAGACTGCTCTTTTCTCAAAAGCAGAGTGTGTTTCTTGTAAGGCGAGCTAGAGTTTGTTTCCCAGTCCTAAATGGAGTTGAATCACATGCAGTTTTTGGTCCTACGAGCAAGAGTTGTTTTCTGGTAAGGAAAGTCACTATTGTGCTCCCATTGCCATACACAGTGCAAATAGCACTCTCGTCTGTTGCCAGCAAGTACAGTGTATTGGACTGAAGAGGAGCTACTGTTCTTGTCAGTTTCCTAAGCAGAGTTGAACTACATATGGCCCGTGTGTGTAGGAAGCACAGTTCTTTTGTTCTGAGCAAGCTCAATGTTCGGACCCCAAATGAACCACAGTAGAATAGAAGACTGCTCTTTTCTCAAAAACAGAGTGTGTTTCTTGTAAGGAGAGCTAGCGTTTGATTCCCAGTCCTAAATGGAGTTGAATCACATGCAGTTTTTGGTCCTACGAACAAGAGTTGTTTTCTGGTAAGAAGAGTCACTATTGCGCTCCCATTGTCATACACAGGGCAAATAGAACTGGCGTCTGTTCCCAGCATGTACAGTGTATTGGACTGAAGAGGATCTACTGTTCTTGTCAGTTTCCTAAGCAGAATTGAACTAGATATGGCCGTATTTGTAGGAAGCACAGTTCTTTTGTTCTGAGCAAACTCACTGTTCTGGCCCTATAGGAAACACAGTAGAGTAGAAGAGTGCTCTTTTCTCAAAAGGAGAGTGTGTTTCTTGGAATGCGAACTAGTGTTTGTTTTCCAGTCAGAAATGGAGTTGAATCCCATGCAGTTTCTGGTCCTACGAGCAAGAGTTGTTTTCTGGTAAGATGAGTCACTATTACGCTCCCATTGTCATACACAGGGCAAATAGCACTGGCGTCTGTTCCCAGCAAGTACAGTGTATTGTACTGAAGCGGAGCTACTGTTCTTGTCAGTTTCCTAAGCAGAGCTGAACTAGATATGACCCCTGTGTGTAGGAAGCACAGTTCTTTTGTTCTGAGCAAGCTCAATGTTCGGACCACATAGAAAACACCTTAGAGTAGAAGAGTGCTCTTTTCTCAAAAGCAGAGTGTGTTTCTTGTAAGGTGAGCTAGTGTTTGTTTCCCAGTCCTAAATGGAGTTGGTTCACATGCAGTTTTTGGTACTACGAGCAAGAGTTGTTTTCTGGTAAGGAAAGTCACTATTGTGCTCCCATTGCCATACACAGTGCAAATAGCACTCACGTCTGTTCCCAGCAAGTACAGTGTATTGGACTGAAGAGGAGCTACTGTTCTTGTCAGTTTCCTAAGCAGAGTTGAACTACATATGGCCCGTGTGTGTAGGAAGCACAGTTCTTTTGTTCTGAGCAAGCTCAATGTTCGGACCCCAAATGAACCACAGTAGAATAGAAGACTGCTCTTTTCTCAAAAACAGAGTGTGTTTCTTGTAAGGAGAGCTAGCGTTTGATTCCCAGTCCTAAATGGAGTTGAATCACATGCAGTTTTTGGTCCTACGACCAAGAGTTGTTTACTGGTAAGAAGAGTCACTATTGCGCTCCCATTGTCATACACAGGGCAAATAGAACTGGCGTCTGTTCCCAGCATGTACAGTGTACTGGACTGAAGAGGATCTACTGTTCTTGTCAGTTTCCTAAGCAGAATTGAACTAGATATGGCCGTATGTGTAGGAAGCACAGTTCTTTTGTTCTGAGCAAACTCACTGTTCTGGCCCTATAGGAAACACAGTAGAGTAGAAGAGTGCTCTTTTCTCAAAAGGAGAGTGTGTTTCTTGTAATGCGAACTAGTGTTTGTTTTCCAGTCAGAAATGGAGTTGAATCCCATGCAGTTTCTGGTCCTACGAGCAAGAGTTGTTTTCTGGTAAGATGAGTCACTATTACGCTCCCATTGTCATACACAGGGCAAATAGCACTGGCGTCTGTTCCCAGCAAGTACAGTGTATTGTACTGAAGCGGAGCTACTGTTCTTGTCAGTTTCCTAAGCAGAGCTGAACTAGATATGACCCCTGTGTGTATGAAGCACAGTTCTTTTGTTCTGAGCAAGCTCACTGTTCTAGTCCTATAGGAAACACAGTAGAGTAGAAGAGTGCTCTTTTCTCAAAAGCAGAATGTGTTTCTGGTATGCCGAGCTAGTGTTTGTTTCCCAGTCAGAAATGGAGTTTAATCCCATGCAGTTTCTGGTCCTACGAGCAAGAGTTGTTTTCTGGTAAGAAGAGTCACTATTGCACTCCCATTGCCATACACAGTTCAAATAGCACTCGTGTCTGTTCCCAGCAAGTACAGTGTATTGGACTGAAGAGGAGCTACTGTTCTTGTTCAGTTTCCTAAGTAGAGTTGAACTAGATATGGCCCGTGTGTTTAGGAAGCACAGTTCTTTTGTTCTGAGCAAGCTCAGTGTTCGGAACCCATATGAACCACAGTAGAATAGAAGACTGCTCTTTTCTCAAAAGCAGAGTGTGTTTCTTGTAAGGTGAGCTAGAGTTTGTTTCCCAGTCCTAAATGGAGTTGAATCACATGCAGTTTCTGGTCCTACCAGCAAGACTTGTTTTCTTGTAAGGAAAGTCACTATTGCGCTCCCATTTCCATACACAGTGCAAATAGCACTCACATCTGTTCCCAGCAAGTAGAGTGTATTGGACTGAAGCGGAGCTACTGTTCTTGTCAGTTTCCTAAGCAGAGTTGAACTAGATATGGCCCCTGTGTGTAAAAAGCACAGTTCTTTTTTTCTGAGCAAGCTCACTGTTCGGACACCATAGGAAAAACAGTCGAGTAGAAGAGTGCTCTTTTCTCAAAAGCAGAGTGTGTTTCTTGTAAGGCAAGCTAGCGTTTGTTTCCCAGTCCTAAATGGAGTTGAAACACATGCAGTTTATTGTCCTACGAGCAAGAGTTTTTTTCTGGTAAGAAGAGTCACTATTGTGCCCCCATTGTCATACACAGGGCAAATAGCACTGGCGTCTGTTCCCAGCATGTACAGTGTATTGGACTGAAGAGGATCTACTGTTCTTTACAGTTTCCTAAGCAGAATTGAACTAGATATGGCCGTATTTGTATGATGCACAGTTCTTTTGTTGTGAGCAAGCTCACTGTTCTGGCCCTATAGGAAACACAGTAGAGTAGAAGAGTGCTCTTTCCTGAAAAGCAGAGTGTGTTTCTAGTAAGGCGAGCTAGCGATTGTTTCCCAGTTCTAAATGTAGTTGAATCACATCCAGTTTCTGGTCCTACGAGCAAGAGTTGTTTTCTGGTAAGAAGAGTCACTACTGCGCTCCCATTTTCATACACAGGGCAAATAGCACTGGCGTCTGTTCCCAGCATGTACAGTGTATTGGACTGAAGAGGATCTACTGTTCTTGTCAGTTTCCTAAGCAGAGGTGAACTAGATATGGCCCCTGTGTGTAGGAAGAACAGTTCTTTTGTTCTGAGCAATCTCACTGTTCGGACCCCATAGGAAACACAGTTGAGTAGAAGAGTGCTCTTTTATCAAAATCAGAGTGTCTTTCTTGTAAGGCGAGCTAGTGTTTATTTCCCAGTCCTAAATGGAGTTGAATCCCATGCAGTTTCTGGTCCAACGAGCAAGAGTTGTTTTCTGATAAGAAGAGTCACTATTGTGCTCCTATTGCCATACACAGTGCAAATAGCACTCGCGTCTGTTCCCAGCAAGTACAGTGTATTGGACTGAAGCGGAGCTACTGTTCTTGTCAGTTTCCTAAGCAGAGTTGAACTAGATATGACCAGTGTGTGTAGGAAGCACAGTTCTTTTTTCTGAGCAAGCTCAATGTTCGGACCCCATATGAACCACAGTTGAATAGAAGACTGCTCTTTTCTCAAAAGCAGAGTGTGTTTCTTGGAAGGCGAGCTAGCGTTTGTTTCCCAGTCCTAAATGGAGTTGAATCACATGCAGTTTTTGGTCCTACGAGCAAGAGTTGTTTTCTGATAAGGAAAGACACTATTGTGCTCCCTTTGCTATACACAGTGCAAATAGCACTCGCGTCTGTTCCCAGCAAGTACAGTGTATTGAACTGAAGAGGAGCTACTGTTCTTGTCACTATCCTAAGCAGAGTTGAACTAGATATGGCCCATGTGTGTAGGAAGCACAGTTCTTTTGTTCTCAGCAAGCTCACTGTTCGGACACCATATGAACCACAGTGAAATAGAAGACTGCTCTTTTCTCAAAAGCAGAGTGTGTTTCTTGTAAGGCGAGCTAGCGTTTGTTTCCCAGTCCTAAATGGAGTTGAATCTCATGCAGTTTTTGGTCCTACGAGCAAGAGTTGTTTACTCGTAAGCAAAGTCACTATTGCGCTCCCATTGCCATACACAGTGCAAATAGCATTCGCGTCTGTTCCCAGCAAGTATAGTGTATTGGACTGAAGAGGAGCTACTGTTCTTCTCAGTTTCCTAAGCAGAGTTGAACTAGATATGGCCCCTGTGTGTAGAAAGCACAGTTCTTTTTTTCTGAGCAAGCTCCCTGTTCGGACACCATAGGAAAAACAGTCGAGTAGAAGAGTGCTCTTTTCTCAAAAGCAGAGTGTGTTTCTTGTATGGCGAGCTAGCGTTTGTTTCCCAGTCCTAAATGGAGTTGAATCACATGCAGTTTTTGGTCCTACGAGCAAGAGTTGTTTTCTGGTAAGGAAAGTCACTATTGCGCTCCCTTTGCCATACGCAGTGCAAATAGCACTCGCGTCTGTTCCCAGCAAGTACAGTGTATTGGACTGAAGAGGAACTAATGTTCTTGTCAGTTTCCTAAGCAGAGTTGAACTAGATATGGCCCATGTGTGTAGGAAGCACAGTTCTTTTGTTCTGAGCAAGCTCACTGTTCGGACCCCATAGGAAACACAGTAGAGTAGAAGAGTGCTCTTTTCTCAAAAGCAGAGTGTGTTTCTTGTAAGGCGTGCTAGCGTTTGTTTCCCAGTCCTAAATGGAGTTGAATCACATGCAGTTTCTTGTCCTATGAGCAAGAGTTGTTTTCTGGTAAAAAGAGTCACTGTTGCGCTCCCATTGTCATACACAGGGCAAATAGCACTGGCGTCTGTTCCCAGCATGTACAGTGTATTGGACTGAAGAGGATCTACTGTTCTTTTCCGTTTCCTAAGCAGAGTTGAACTAGATATGGCCCCTGTGTGTAGGAAGCACAGTTCTTTTGTTCTGAGCAAGATCAGTGTTCGGGCCCCATAGTATACACAGTAGAGTAGAAGAGTGCTCTTTTCTCAAAAACAGAGTGTGTTTCTTGTAAGGAGAGCTAGCGTTTGTTTCCCAGTCCTAAATGGAGTTGAATCCCATGCAGTTTCTGGTCCTACGAGCAAGAGTTGTTTTCTGGTAAGAAGAGTAACTATTGCACTCCCATTTTCATACACAAGACAAATAGCACCGGCGTCTGTTCCCAGCATGTACAGTGTATTGGACTGAAGAGGATCTACTGTTCTTGTCCGTTTCCTAAGCAGAATTGAACTAGATATGGCCTTATTTGTAGGAAGCACAGTTCTTTTTTTCTGAGCAAACTCACTGTTCTGGCCCTATAGGAAACACAGTAGAGTTTAAGAGTGCTCTTTTCTGAAAAGCAGAGTGTGTTTCTTGTAAGGTGAGCTAGCGTTTGTTTCCCAGTCCTAAATGGAGTTGAAGCACATGCACTTTTTGTTCCTACGAGCAAGAGTTGTTTTCTGGAAAGAAAAGTCACTATTGCACTCCCATTGCCATACACAGTGCAAAGAGCACTCGCGTCTGTTCTCAGCAAGTACAGTGTATTGGACTGAAGCGGAGCTACTGTTCTTGTCAGTTTCCTAAACAGAGTTGAACTAGATATAGCCGTATTTGTAGGAAGCACAGTTCTTTTGTTCTGAGCAAACTCACTGTTCTGGCCCTATAGGAAACACAGTAGAGTAGAAGAGTGCTCTTTTCTCAAAAGCAGAGTGTGTTTCTTGTAAGGAGAGCTAGCGTTTGTTTCCCAGTCCTAAATGGAGTTGAATCACATGCAGTTTTTGGTACTACGAGCAAGAGTTGTTTTCTGGTAAGGAAAGTCACTATTACGCTCCCATTTCCATACACAGTGCAAATAGCACTCGCATCTGTTCCCAGGAAGTACAGTGTATTGGACTGAAGCGGAGCTACTGTTCTCGTCAGTTTGCTAAGCAGAGTTGAACTAGATATGGCCCATGTGTGTAGGAAGCACAGTTCTTTTCTTCTGAGCAAGCTCACTG
The DNA here is from genome assembly GCF_949786415.1 of Peromyscus eremicus. Taxonomy (NCBI): domain Eukaryota; kingdom Metazoa; phylum Chordata; class Mammalia; order Rodentia; family Cricetidae; genus Peromyscus; species Peromyscus eremicus. The sequence goes on along the minus strand of NW_026735474.1, from coordinate 108,008 downwards.
TTCGGACCACATAGGAAACACAGAAGAGTAGAAAAGTGCATTTTTCTCAAAAGCAGAGTGTGTTTCTTGTAAGGCGAGCTAGTGTTTGTTCCCCAGTCAGAAATGGAGTTGAATCCCATGCAGTTTTTGTTCCTACCAGGAAGAGGTGTTTTCTGATAAGAAGAGTCACTACTGCGCTCCTATTTCTATACACAGTACAAATAGGACTCGCGTCTGTTCCCAGCTAGTACAGAGTATTGGACTGAAAAGGAGCTACCGCTCTTGTCAGTTTCCTAAGCAGAGTTGAACTAGATATGGCCCGTGTGTGTAGGAAGCACAGTTCTTTTGTTCTGATCAAGCTCACTGTTCGGACCCCATAGGAAACACAGTAGAGCAGAAGAGTGCTTTTTTCTCAAAAGCGGAGTGTGTTTCTTGTAAGGCAAGCTCGCGTTTGTTTCCCAGTACTAAATGGAGTTGAATCACATCCTGTTTTTGGTCCTACGAGCAAGAGTTGTTTTGTGGTAAGGAAAGTCACTATTGCGCTCCCATTGTCAGACACAGGGCAAATAGCACTGGCGTCTGTTCCCAGCATGTACAGTGTATTGGACTGAAGAGGATCTACTGTTCTTGTCAGTTTCCTAAGCAGAATTGAACTAGATATGGCCGTATTTGTAGGAAGCACAGTTCTTTTGTTCTGAGCAAGCTCACTGTTCTGGCCCTATAGGAAACACAGTAGAGTAGAAGACTGCTCTTTTCTCAAAAGCAGAGTGTGTTTCTTGTAAGGCGAGCTAGCGTTTGTTTCCCAGTCCTAAATGGAGTTGAATTCCATGCAGTTTCTGGTCCTACCAGCAAGAGTTCTTTTCTGGTAAGGAAAGTCACTATTGTGCTCCCATTTCCATGCACAGTGCAAATAGCACTCGCATCTGTTCCCAGCAAGTAGAGTGTATTGGACTGAAGCGGAGCTACTGTTCTTGTCAGTTTCCTAAGCAGAGTTGAATAGATATGGCCCTTGTGTGTAGAAAGCACAGTTCTTTTTTTCTGAGCAAGCTCACTGTTCGGACACCATAGGAAAAACAGTCGAGTAGAAGAGTGCTCTTTTCTCAAAAGCAGAGTGTGTTTCTTGTAAGGCGAGCTAGCATTTGTTTCCCAGTCTAAATGGAGTTGAAACACATGCAGTTTATTGTCCTACGAGCAAGAGTTGTTTTCTGGTAAGAAGAGACACTATTGTGCTCCCATTGTCATACACAGGGCAAATAGCACTGGCGTCTGTTCCCAGCATGTACAGTGTATTGGACTGAAGAGGATCTACTGTTCTTTTCCGTTTCCTAAGCAGAATTGAACTAGATATGGCCATATTTGTATGAAGCACAGTTCTTTTGTTCTGAGCAAGCTCACTGTTCTGGCCCTATAGGAAACACAGTAGAGTAGAAGAGTGCTCTTTTCTCAAAAGCAGAGTGTGTTTCTTGTAAGGCGAGCTAGCGTTTGTTTCCCAGTCCTAAATGGAGTTGAATCACATGCAGTTTTTGGTCCTACGAGCAAGAGTTGTTTTCTGGTAAGGAAAGTCACTATTGCGCTCCCTTTGCCATACATAGTGCAAATACCACTTGCTTCTGTTCCCAGCAAGTACAGTGTATTGAACTGAAGAGGAGCTACTGTTCTGGTCACTTTCCTAAGAAGAGTTGAACTAGATATGGACCATGTGTGTAGGAAGCACAGTTCTTTTGTTCTCAGCAAGCTCACTGTTCGGACACCATATGAACCACAGTGAAATAGAAGACTGCTCTTTTCTCAAAAGCTGAGTGTGTTTCTTGTAAGGCGAGCTAGCGTTTGTTTCCCAGTCCTAAATGGAGTTGAATCTCATGCAGTTTTTGGTCCTACGAGCAAGAGTTGTTTACTCGTAAGCAAAGTCACTATTGCACTCCCTTTGACATACACAGTGCAAATAGCACTCGCGTCTGTTCCCAGCAAGTACAGTGTATTGGACTGAAGAGGAGCTACTGTTCTTGTCAATTTCCTAAGCAGAGTTGAACTAGATATGGCCCCTGTGTGTAGGAAGCACAGTTCTTTTGTTCTGAGCAAGCTCACTGTTCGGTCCCCTTAGGATACACAGTAGAGTAGAAGAGTGCTCTTTTCTCAAAAGCAGAGTGTGTTTCTTGTAAGGAGAGCTAGCGTTTGTTTCCCAGTCCTAAATGGAGTTGAATCACATCCAGTTTCTGGTCCTATGAGCAAGAGTTGTTTTCTGGTAAGAAGAGTCACTATTGCACTCCCATTTTCATACACAGGACAAATAGCACTGGCGTCTGTTCCCAGCATGTACAGTGTATTGGACTGAAGAGGATCTACTGTTCTTGTCAGTTTCCTAAGCAGAGTTGAACTAGATATGGCCCATGTGTGTAGGAAGCACAGTTCTTTTGTTCTGAGCAAACTCACTGTTCTGGCCCTATAGGAAACACAGTAGAGTTGAAGAGTGCTCTTTTCTGAAAAGCAGAGTGTGTTTCTTGTAAGGCGAGCTAGCGTTTGTTTCCCAGTCCTAATTGGAGTTGAATCACATGCACTTTTTGGTCCTACGAGCAAGAGTTGTTTTCTGGTAAGAAAAGTCACTATTGTACTCCCATTGCCATACACAGTGCAAAGAGCACTGGCGTCTGTTTTAAGCAAGTACAGTGTATTGGACTGAAGCGGAGCTACTGTTCTTGTCAGTATCCTAAACAGAGTTGAACTAGATATGGCCCGTGTGTGTAGGAAGCACAGTACTTTTGTTCTGAGCAAGCTCACTGTTCGGACCCCATAGGAAACACAGTAGAGTAGAAGAGTGCTCTTTTCTCAAAATCAGAGTGTCTTTCTTGTAAGGCGAGCTAGCGTTTGTTTCCCAGTCCTAAATGGAGTTGAATCACATGCAGTTTTTGGTCCTATGAGCAAGAGTTGTTTTCTGGTAAAAAAAAAAGTCACTATTGCGCTCCCATTTCCATACACAATGCAAATAGCACTCGCGTCTGTTCCCAGCTAGTACAGTGTATTGGACTGAAGAGGAGCTACTGTTCTTGTCAGTTTCCTAAGCAGAGTTGAACTAGATATGGCCCATGTGTGTAGGAAGCACAGTTCTTTTGTTCTGACAAGCTCACTGTTCGGACCCCATAGGAAACACAGTAGAGTAGAAGAGTGCTCTTTTCTCAAAAGCAGAGTGTGTTTCTTGTAAGGAGAGCTAGCGTTTGTTTCCCAGTCCTAAATGGAGTTGAATCACATGCAGTTTCTTGTCCTACAAGCAAGAGTTGTTTTCTGGTAAGAAGAGTCACTATTGCGCTCCCATTGTCATACACAGGGCAAATAGCACTGGCGTCTGTTCCCAGCATATACAGTGTACTGGACTGCAGAGGATCTACTGTTCTTGTCAGTTTCCTAAGCAGAATTGTACTAGATATAGCGGTATTTGTAGGAAGCACAGTTCTTTTATTCTGAGCAAAGTCACTGTTCTGGCCCTATAGGAAACACAGTAGAGTAGATGAGTGCTCTTTTCTGAAAAGCAGAGTGTGTTTCTTGTAAGGCGAGCTAGCGTTTGTTTCCCAGTCCTAAATGGAGTTGAATCACATGCAGTTTTTGGTCCTATGAGCAAGAGTTTTTTTCTGGTAAGGAAAGTCACTATTGCGATCCCATTTCCATACACAGTACAAATAGCAATCACATCTGTTCTCAGGAAGTACAGTGTATTGGACTGAAGCGGAGCTACTGTTCTTGTCAGTTTCCTAAGCAGAGTTGAACTAGATATGGCCCCTGTGTGTAGGGAGCACAGTTCTTTTGTTCTGAGCAAGCTCACTGTTCGGACCATATAGAAACACAGAAGAATAGAAGAGTGCTCTTTTCTCAAAAGCAGAGTGTGTTTCTTGTAAGGCGAGCTAGTGTTTGTTCCCCAGTCAGAAATGGAGGTGAATCCCATGCCGTTTCTGGTCCTACGAGCAAGAGGTGTTTTCTGATAAGAAGTGTCACTATTGCGCTCCTATTGCCATACACAGTACAAATAGGACTCGCGTCTGTTCTCAGCTAGTACAGTGTATTGGACTGAAGAGGAGCTACCGTTCTTGTCAGTTTCCTAAGCAGAGTTGAACTAGATATGGCCCGTGTGTGTAGGAAGCACAGTTCTATTATTCTGAGTAAGCTCACTGTTAGGACCCCATAGGAAACACAGTAGAGCAGAAGAGTGCTCATTTCTCAAAAGCAGAGTGTGTTTCTTGTAAGGCAAGCTAGTGTTTGTTTTCTAGTCAGAAATGGAGTTGAATCCCATGCAGTTTCTGGTCCTAAGAGCAAGAGTTGTTTTCTGTTAAGAAGAGTCATTATTGCGCTCCCATTGTCATACACAGGGCAAATAGCACTGGCGTCTGTTCCCAGCAAGTACAGTGTATTGGACTGAAGTGGAGATACTGTTCTTGTCAGTTTCCTAAGCAGAGTTGAACTAGATATGGCCCCTGTGTGTAGGAAGCACATTTCTTTGTTCTGAGCAAGCTCACTGTTCGGACCCCATAGAAAAGACATTAGAGTAGAAGAGTGCTCTTTTCTCAAAAGCAGAGTGTGTTTCTTATAAGGCGAGCTAGTGTTTGTTTCCCAGTCAGAAATGGAGTTGAATCCCATGCAGTTTCTGGTCCTATGAGCAAGAGTTGTTTTCTGGTAATAAAGTCACTATTGCGCTCCCATTGCCATACACAGTGCAAATAGCACTCGCATCTGTTCCAGGCAAGTACAGTGTATTGGACTGAAGAGGAGCTACTGTTCTTGTCAGTTTCCTAAGCAGAGTTGAACTAGATATGGCCCGTGTGTGTAGGAAGCACATTGCTTTTGTTCTGAGCAAGCTCACTGTTCGGACCCCATAGGAAACACAGTAGAGTAGACGAGTGCTCTTTTATCAAAAGCAGAGTGTGTTTCTTGTAAGGCGAGCTAGTGTTTGTTTCCCAGTCAGAAATGGAGTTGAATCCCATGCAGTTTCTGTTCCTACGAGCAAGAGGCGTTTTCTGGTAAGGAAAGTCACTATTGCGCTTCCATTTCCATACACAGTGCAAATAGCACTCACCTCTGTTCCCAGGAAGTACAGTGTATTGGACTGAAGAGGAGCTACTGTTCTTGTCAGTTTCCGAAGCAGAGTTGAACTAGATATGGCCCGTGTGTGTAGGAAGCACAGTTCTTTTGTTCTGAGCAAGCTCACTATTCGGACCCCATAGGAAACACAGTAGAGTAGAACAGTGCTCTTTTCTCAAAAGCAGAGTGTGTTTCTTGTAAGGCGAGCTAGTGTTTGTTTCCCAGTCAGAAATGGAGTTGAATCACATCCAGTTTCTGGTCCTATGAGTAAGAGTTGTTTTCTGATAAGAAGAGTCACTATTGTGCTCCTATTGCCATACACAGGGCAAATAGCACTCACGTCTGTTCCCAGCAAGTACAGTGTATCGGACTGAAGAGGAGCTACTGTTCTTGTCAGTTTCCTAAGCAGAGTTGAACTAGATATGGCCCGTGTGTAGGAAGCACAGTTCTTTTGTTCTGAGCAAGCTCACTGTTCTGGCCCTATAGGAAACACAGTAAAGTAGAAGAGTGCTCTTTTCTCTAAAGCAGAGTGTGTTTCTTGTAAGGTGAGCTAGCTTTTGTTTCCCAGTCCTAAATGGAGTTGAAACACTTGCAGTTTCTGGTCCTATGAGCAAGAGTTGTTTTATGGTAAGAAGAGTCACTATTGCGCTGCCATTGCCATACTCAGGACAAATAGCACTGGCGTCTGTTCCCAGCAATACAGTATATTGGACTGAAGAGAATCTACTGCTCTTGTCAGGTTCCTAAACAGAATTGAACTAGATATGGTCGTGTGTAAGAAGCACAGTTCTTTTGTTCTGAGCAAGCTCACTGTTCAGACCACATAGGAAGCACAGTAGAGTAGAAGAGTGCTCTTTTCTCAAAAGCAGAGTGTGTTTCTTGTAAGGCGAGCTTGCGTTTGTTTCCAGTCCTAAATGGAGTGGAATCAATCACATGCAGTTTCTGGTTCTACGAGCAAGAGTTGTTTTCTGGTAAGGAAAATCACTATTGCCTTCCCATTGCCATACACAGTGCAAATAGCACATGCGTCTGTTCCCAGCAAGTACAGTGTATTGGAATGAAGAGGAGCTACTGTTCTTGTCAGGTTCCTAAGCAGAGTTGAACTAGATATGGCCCGTGTGTGTAGGAAGCACAGTTCTTATGTTCTGAGCAAGCTCACTGTTCTGGACCTATAGGAAACACAGTAGAGTAGAAGAGTGCTCTTTTCTCTAAAGCAGAGTGTGTTTCTTTTAAGGCGAGGTAGCGTTTGTTTCCCAGTCTTAAATGGAGTTGAGTCACATGCAGTTTTTTGTCCTACGAGCAAGAGTTGTTTTCTGGTAAGACGAGTCACTATTGTGCTCCAATTGCCATACACAGTGCAAATAGCACTCGCGTCTGTACCCCGCAAGTAAAGTGTATTGGACTGAAGAGGAGCTACTGTTCTTGTCAGTTTCCTCAGCAGAATTGAACTAGATATGGCCCGTGTGTGTAGGAAGCACAGTTCTTTTGTTCTGAGCAAGCTCACTGTTCGGACCCCATAGGAAACACAGTAGAGTAGAAGAGTGCTCTTTTCTCAAAAGCAGAGTGTGTTTCATGTAAGGCAAGCTAGCATTTGTTTCCCAGTCCTAAATGGAGATGAATCACATGCAGTTTCTGGTCCTACGAGCAAGTGTTGTTTTCTGGTAAGGAATGTCACTATTGTGCTCCCATTGCCATACACAGTGCAAATAGCACTCGCGTCTGTTCCCAGCAAGTACAGTGTATGGGACTGAGGGAGGAGCTGCTGTTCTTGTCAGTTTCCTAAGCAGAGTTGAACTAGATATGGCCCGTGTGTGTAGGAAGCACAGTTCTTATGTTCTGAGCAAGCTCACTGTTCGGACCCTACAGGAAAAACAGTAGAGTAGAAGAGTGCTCTTTTCTCAAAAGCAGAGTGTGTTTCTTGTAATGCGAGCTAGCATTTGTTTCCAAGTCCTAAATTGAGTTGAATCACATGCAGTTTTTGGTCCTACGAGCAAGAGTTGTTTTCTGGTAAGGAAAGTCACTATTGCGCTCCCTTTGCATACACAGTGCAAATAGCACTCGCGTCTGTTCCCAGCAAGTACAGTGTATGGGACTGAAAAGGAGCTACTGTTCTTGTCAGTTTCCTAAGCAGAGTTGAAGTAGATATGGCCCGTGTGTGTAGGAAGCACAGTTCTTATGTTCTGAGCAAGTCACTGTTCTGGCCCTATAGGAAACACAGTAGAGTAGAAGAGTGCTCTTTTCTCAAAAGCGGAATGTGTTTCTTGTAAGGCGAGCTAGCGTTTGTTTCCTAGTCCTAAATGGAGTTGAATCACATGCAGTTTCAGGTCCTATGATCAAGAGTTCTTTTCTGGTAAGGAAAGTCACATTGCGCTCCCATTTCCATACACAGTGCAAATATCACTCGCGTCTGTTCTCAGCAAGTACAGTGTATTGGACTGAAGAGGATCTACTGTTCTTGTCAGGTTCCTGAGCAGACTTGAACTAGATATGGCCGTGTGTGTAGGAAGCACAGTTTTTTTTTTTGAGCAAGCTCACTGTTCTGGCCCTATAGGAAGCACAGTAGAGTAGAAGAGTGCTCTTTTCTCAAAAGCAGAGTGTGTTTCTTTTAAGGCGAGCTAGCGTTTGTTTCCCAGTCTTAAATGGAGTTGAGTCACATGCAGTTTTTTGTCCTACGAGCAAGAGTTGTTTTCTGGTAAGACGAGTCACTATTGTGCTCCAATTGCCATACACAGTGCAAATAGCACTCGCGTCTGTTCCCCGCAAGTAAAGTGTATTGGACTGAAGAGGAGCTACTGTTCTTGTCAGTTTCCTCAGCAGAATTGAACTAGATATGGCCCGTGTGTGTAGGAAGCACAGTTCTTTTGTTCTGAGCAAGCTCACTGTTCGGACCCCATAGGAAACACAGTAGAGTAGAAGAGTGCTCTTTTCTCAAAAGCAGAGTGTGTTTCATGTAAGGCAAGCTAGCATTTGTTTCCCAGTCCTAAATGGAGATGAATCACATGCAGTTTCTGGTCCTACGAGCAAGTGTTGTTTTCTGGTAAGGAATGTCACTATTGTGCTCCCATTGCCATACACAGTGCAAATAGCACTCGCGTCTGTTCCCAGCAAGTACAGTGTATGGGACTGAGGGAGGAGCTGCTGTTCTTGTCAGTTTCCTAAGCAGAGTTGAACTAGATATGGCCCGTGTGTGTAGCAAGCACAGTTCTTATGTTCTGAGCAAGCTCACTGTTCGGACCCTATAGGAAAAACAGTAGAGTAGAAGAGTGCTCTTTTCTCAAAAGCAGAGTGTGTTTCTTGTAATGCGAGCTAGCATTTGTTTCCAAGTCCTAAATTGAGTTGAATCACATGCAGTTTTTGGTCCTACGAGCAAGAGTTGTTTTCTGGTAAGGAAAGTCACTATTGCGCTCCCTTTGCATACACAGTGCAAATAGCACTCGCGTCTGTTCCCAGCAAGTACAGTGTATGGGACTGAAAAGGAGCTACTGTTCTTGTCAGTTTCCTAAGCAGAGTTGAAGTAGATATGGCCCGTGTGTGTAGGAAGCACAGTTCTTATGTTCTGAGCAAGTCACTGTTCTGGCCCTATAGGAAACACAGTAGAGTAGAAGAGTGCTCTTTTCTCAAAAGCGGAATGTGTTTCTTGTAAGGCGAGCTAGCGTTTGTTTCCTAGTCCTAAATGGAGTTGAATCACATGCAGTTTCAGGTCCTATGATCAAGAGTTCTTTTCTGGTAAGGAAAGTCACATTGCGCTCCCATTTCCATACACAGTGCAAATATCACTCGCGTCTGTTCCCAGCAAGTACAGTGTATTGGACTGAAGAGGATCTACTGTTCTTGTCAGGTTCCTGAGCAGACTTGAACTAGATATGGCCGTGTGTGTAGGAAGCACAGTTTTTTTGTTTTGAGCAAGCTCACTGTTCTGGCCCTATAGGAAGCACAGTAGAGTAGAAGAGTGCTCTTTTCTCAAAAGCAGAGTGTGTTTCTTGTAAAGCGAGCTAGAGTTTGTTTCCCAGTCCTAAATGGAGTTGAGTCACATGCAGTTTTTTGTTCTATGAGCAAGAGTTGTTTTCTGGTAAGACGAGTCACTATTGTGCTCCAAATGCCATACACAGTACAAATAGCACTGGCGTTTGTTCCCAGCAAGTACAGTGTATTGGACTGAAGAGGATCTACTGTTCTTGTCAGTTATCTAAGCAGAGGTGAACTAGATATGGCCCGTGTAGGAAGCACAGTTCTTTTGTTCTGAGCAAGCTCACTGTTCTGGCCCTGTAGGAAACACAGTAGAGTAGAAGAGTGCTCTTTTTCTAAAGCAGAGTGTGTTTCTTGTAAAAAGAGCAAGCATTTGTTTCCCAGTCCTAAATGGCGTTGAATCACATGCAGTTTGTGGTCCTAAGAGCAAGAGTTGTTTTCTGGTAAGGAAAGTCACTATTGCGTTCTCATTGCCATACACAGTGTATATAGCACTCGCGTCTGCTCCCAGCAAGTACAGTGTATTGGACTGAAGAGGAGCTACTGTTCTTGTCAGTTTCCTAAGCAGAGTTGAACTACATATGGTCTGTGTGTGTAGGAACCACAGTTCTTTTGTTCTTAGCAAGCTCACTGTTTGGACCTCCTAGGAAACACAGTAGAGTAGAAGAGTGCTCTTTTCTCCAAAGCAGAGTGTGTTTCTTGTAAGGCGAGCTAGCGTTTGTTTCCCAGTCCTAAATGGAGTTGAGTCACATGCAGTTTTTTGTCCTACAAGCAAGAGTTGTTTTCTGGTAAGACTAGTCACTATTGTGCTCCAATTGCCATACACAGTGCAAATAGCACTCGCGTCTGTTCCCTGCAAGTACAGTGTATTGGACTGAAGAGGATCTACTGTTCTTCTCAGTTTCCTAAGCAGAGTTGAACTAGATATGGCCCGTGTGTGTAGGACGCACAGTTCTTTTGTTCTGAGCAAGCTCACTGTTCAGACCCCATAGGAAGCACAGTAGAGTAGAAGAGTGCTCTTTTCTCAAAAGTAGAGTGTGTTTCATGTAAGGCGAGCTAGCATTTATTTTCCAGTCCTAAATGGAGTTGAATCACATGCAGTTTCTGGTCCTACGAGCAAGAGTTGTTTTCTGGTAAGGAAAGTCACTATTGCGCTCCCATTGCCATACACAGTGCAAATAGCACTCGCGTCTGTTCCCAGCAAGTACATTGTATTGGACTGAAGAGGAGCTACTGTTCTTGTCAGTTTCCTAAGCAGAGTGGAACTACTTATGGCCCGTGTGTAGGAAGCACAGCTCTTTTGTTCTGAGCAAGCTCACTGTTCTGGCCCTATAGGAAACACAGTAGAGTAGAAGAGTGCTCTTTTCTCTAAAGCAGAGTGTGTTTCTTGTAAGGCGAGCTAGCGTTTGTTTCCCAGTACTAAATGGAGTTGAATCACATGCAGTTTCTAGTCCTACGAGCCAGAGTTGTTTTCTGGTAAGAAGAGTCACTTTTGCGCTGCCATTGCCATACACAGGACAAATAGCACTGGCGTCTGTTCCCAGCAAGTACAGTGTATTGGACTGAAGAGGATCAACTGTTCTTGTCAGGTTCCTAAGCAGAATTGAACTACATGTGGCCGTGTGTGTAGGAAGCACAGTTCTTTTATTGTGAGCAAGTTCAGTGTTCGGACTCCATAGGAAACACAGTAGAGTAGAAGAGTGCTCTTTTCTCAAAAGCAGAGTGTGTTTCTTGTAAGGCGAGCTAGCGTTTGTTTCCCAACCTATATGGAGTTGAGTCACATGCAGTTTTTTGTCCTACTAGCAAGAGTTGTTTTCTGGTAAGACGAGTCACTATTGGGCTCTAATTGCCATACACAGTGCAAATAGCACTCGCGTCTCTTCCCCGCAAGTACAGTGTATTGGACTGAAAAGGAGCTACTGTTCTTGTCAGTTTCCTAAGCAGAGTTGAACTAGATATGGCCCTTGTGTATAGGAAGCACAGTTCTTTTGTTCTGAGCAAGCTCACTGTTCGGACACCACAGCAAACACAGTAGAGTAGAAGAGTGCTCTTTTCTCAAAAGCAGAGTGTGTTTCATGTAAGGCGAGCTAGCATTTGTTTCCCAGACCTAAATGGAGTTGAATCACATGCAGTTTCTGGTCCTATGAGCAAGAGTTGTTTTATGGTAAGGAAAGTCACTATTGTGCTCCCATTGCCCTACACAAGGCAAATAGACTTGCGTCTTTTCCCAGCAAGTACAGTGTATCGGACTGAATAGGAGCTACTGTTCTTGTCAGTTTACTAAGCAGAGTTCAACTAGATATGGTCCGTGTGTGTAGGAAGCACAGTTCTTTTGTTCTGAGCAAGCTCACTGTTTGGACCCCATAGGAAACACAGTAGAGTAGAAGAGTGCTCTTTTCTCTAAAGCAGAGTGTGTTTCTTGTAAGGCGAGCTACCGTTTGTTTCCCAGTCCTAAATGGAGTGGAATCACATGCAGTTTCTGGTCCTACGAGCAAAAGTTGTTTTCTGGTAAAGAAAGTCACTATTGCGCTCCCATTGCCATACACAGTGCAAATAGCCCTCGTGTCTGTTCCCAGCAAGTACAGTGTATTGGACTGAAGAGGAGCTACTGTTCTTCTCAGTTTCCTAAGCAGAGTTGAACTAGATATGGCCCGTGTGTGTAGGAAGCACAGTTCTTTTTTCTGAGCAAGCTCACTGTTCTGGCCCTATAGGAAACACAGTAGAGTAGAAGAGTGCTCTTTTCTCAAAAGCAGAGTGTGTTTCTTGTAAAGCGATCTAGAGTTTGTTTCCCAGGCCTAAATGGAGTTGAATCACATGCAGTTTCTGGTACTACGAGCAAGAGTTGTTTTCTGGTAAGAAGAGTCACTATTGCACTGCCATTGCCATACACAGGACAAATAGCACTGGAGTCTGTTCCCAGCAAGCACAATGTATTGGACCGAAGAGGATCTACTGTTCTTGTCAGGTTCCTAAGCAGACTTGAACTAGATATGGCCGTGTGTGTAGGAAGCACAGTTTTTTTGTTCTCAGCAAGCTCACTGTTCGGAACACATAGGAAACACAGTAGAGTAGAAGAGTGCTGATTTCTCAAAAGCAGAGTGTGTTTCATGTAAGGCGAGCTAGCATTTGTTTTCCAGTCCTAAATGGAGTTGAATCACATGCAGTATCTTGTCCAAAGAGCAAGAGTTGTTTTCTGGTAAGGAAAGTCACTATTGCACTCCCATTGCCATACACAGTGCAAATAGCACTCGCGTCTGTTCCCAGCAAGTACAGTGTATCGGACTGAAGAGGAGCTACTGTTCTTGTCAGTTTCCTAAGCAGAGTTGAACTAGATATGGCCCGTGTGTAGGAAGCACAGTTCTTTTGTTCTGAGCAAGCTCACTGTTCTGGCCCTATGGGAAACACAGTAAAGTAGAAGAGTGCTCTTTTCTCTAAAGCAGAGTGTGTTTCTTGTAAGGTGAGCTAGCTTTTGTTTCCCAGTCCTAAATGGAGTTGAAACACTTGCAGTTTCTGGTCCTATGAGCAAGAGTTGTTTTATGGTAAGAAGAGTCACTATTGAGCTGCTATTGCCATACACAGGACAAATAGCACTGTCATCTGTTCCCAGCATACAGTATATTGGACTGAAGAGAATCTACTGTTCTTGTCTGGTTCCTAAACAGAATTGAACTAGATATGGTCGTGTGTACGAAGCACAGTTGTTTTGTTCTGAGCAAGCTCACTGTTCGGACCCCACAGGAAGCACAGTAGAATAGAAGAGTGCTCTTTTCTCAAAAGCAGAGTGTGTTTCTTTTAAGGCGAGCTAGCGTTTGTTTCCCATTCCTAAATTGAGTTGAATCACATGCAGTTTCTGGTCCTAAGAGCAAGAGTTGTTTTCTCGTAAGGAAAGTCACTATTGTGCTCCCATTGCCATACACAGTGCAAATAGCCCTCCCATCTGTTCCCAGCAAGTACAGTGTATTGGACTGAAGAGGCGCTACTGTTCTTCTCAGATTCCTAAGCAGAGTTGAACTACATATGGCCCGTGTGTGTAGGAAGCACAGTTCTTTTTTTCTGAGCAAGCTCACTGTTCTGGCACTATGGGAAACACAGTAGAGTAAAAGAGTGCTCTTTTCTTAAAAGCAGAGTGTGTTTCTTGTAAAGCGAGCTAGAATTTGTTTCCCAGTCCTAAATGGAGTTGAATCACATGCAGTGTCTGGTCCACGAGCAAGAGTTGTTTTCTGGTAAGAAGAGTAACTATTGCGCTGCCAATGCCATACACAGGACAAATAGCACTGGCGTCTGTTCCCAGCAAGTACAGTGTATTGGACTGAACAGGATCTACTCTTCTTGTCAGGTTCCTAAGCAGACTTGAACTAGATATGGCCGTGTGTGTAGAAAGCACAGTTCTTTCGTTCTGAGCAAGCTCACTGTTCGGACCCTATAGGAAACACAGTAGAGTAGAAGAGTGCTCTTTTCTCTAATGCAGAGTGTGTTTCTTGTAAGGCGAGCTAGTGTTTGTTTCCCAGTCCTAAATGGAGTTGAATCACATGCAGTTTCTGGTCTTACGAGCAAGAGTTGTTTTATGGTAAAAAGAGTCACTATTGTGCTGCCATTGCCATACACAGGACAAATAGCACTGGCGTCTGTTCCCAGCAAGTACAGTGTATTGGACTGAAGAGGATCTACTGTTCTTGTCAGGTTCCTAAGCAGACTTGAACTAGATATGGCCGTGTGTGTAGGAAGCACAGTTCGTTTGTTCTGAGCAAGCTCACTGTTCGGACCCCATAGGAAAAACAGTAGAGTAGATGAGTGCTCTTTTCTCAAAAGCAGAGTGTGTTTCTTGTAAGGCAAGCTAGCGTTTGTTTCCCAGTCCTAAATGGTGTTGAATCACATGCAGTTTCTGATCCTACGAGCAAGAGTTGTTTTCTGGTAAGGAAAGTCACTATTGCGCTCCCATTGCCATACACAGTGCAAATAGCACTCGCGTTTGTTCCAAGCAAGTACAGTGTATCGGACTGAAGAGGAGCTACTGTTCTTGTCAGTTTCCTAAGCAGAGTTGAACTAATTATGGCCCGTGTGTGTAGGAAGCACAGTTCTTATGTTCTGAGCAAGCTCACTGTTCTGGCCCTATAGGAAACACAGTAGAGTAGAAGAGTGCTCTTTTCTCTAAAGCAGAGTGTGTTTCTTGTAAGGCAAGCTAGCGTTTGTTTACTAGTCCTAAATGGAGTTGAATCACAAGTAGTTTCAAGTCCTAAGAACAAGAGTTGTTTTCTGGTAAGGAAAGTCACTATTGCACTCCCATTGCCATACACTGTGCAAATATCACTCGCGTCTGTTCCCAGCAAGTACAGTGTATTGGACTGAAGAGGATCTACTGTTCTTGTCAGGTTCCTAAGCAGAGTTCAACTAGATATGGCCGTGTGTGTAGGAAGAACAGTTCTTTTGTTCTGAGCAAGCTCACTGTTCGGACCCCATAGGAAACACGGTAGAGTAGAAGAGTGCTCTTTTCTAAAAAGCAGAGAGTGTTTCTTGTAAGGCGGGCTAGCGTTTGTTTCCCAGTCCTAAATGGCGTTGAATCACATGCAGTTTGTGTTCCTAGGAGCAAGAGTTGTTTTCTGTTAAGGAAAGTCACTATTGTGCTCTCATTGCCATACACAGTGCAAATAGCACTCGCATCTGTTCCCAGCAAGTACAGTGTATTGGACTGAAGAGGAGCTACTGTTCTTGTCAGTTTCCTAAGCAGAGTTGAACTAGTTATGGCCCGTGTGTGTAGGAAGCACAGTTCTTTTGTTCTGAGCAAGCTCACTGTTCTGGCCCTATAGGAAACACAGTAGAGTAGAAGAGGGCTCTTTTCTCAAAAGCAGAGTGTGTTTCTTGTAAGGCAAGCTAGCGTTTCTTTCCCAGTCCTAAATGGAGTTGTGTCTCATGCAGTTTCTGGTCCTATGAGCAAGAGTTGTTTTCTGGTAAGAAGAGTCACTATTGCGCTCCCTTTGTCATAAACAGGGCAAATAGCACTGGTGTCTGTTCCCAGCAAGTGCAGTGTATTTGAATGAAGAGCATATACTATTCTCGTCAGTTTCCTAAGCGGAATTGAATTAGATACAGCCCTTGTGTGTAGGAAGCACAGTCCTTTTGTTCTGAGCAAGCTCATTGTTCTGGCCATAGAGGAAACACAGTAGAGTAGAAGAGTGCTCTTTTCTCAAAAGCAGAGTGTGTTTCTTGTGAGCAGAGCTAGCGTTTGTTTCCCAGTCCTAAATGGAGGTGAGTCACATGCAGTTTGTGGTCCTAAGAGCAAGAGTTGTTTTCTGGTAAGAAGAGTGACTATGGCGCTCCCATTGCCATAGAGAGTACAAATAGCACTCGCGTCTCTTCCCAGCAAGTACAGTGTATTAGACTGAAGAGGAGCTACTGTTCTTGTCAGTAACCTAAGCAAAGTTAAATTAGATATGGCCCATGTGTGTAGGAAGCACAGTTCTTTTGTTCTGAGCAAGCTCACTGTTTGGACCCCATAGGAAAACCCAGTAGAGTTGATGAGTGCTCTTTTCTCAAAAGCAGACTGTGTTTCTTGTAAGGCGAGCTAGCGTTTCTTTCCCAGTCCTAAATGGAGTTGAGTCACTTGCAGTTTCTGGTCCTACGAGCAAGAGTTGTTTTCTGGTAAGAAGAGTCACTATTGCGCTCCCATTGTCATACACAGGGCAAATAGCACTGGTGCCTGTTCCCAGCATGTACAGGGTATTGGACTGAAGAGAATCTACTGTTCTTGTCAGGTTCCTAAGCAGAATTGAGCTAGATATGGTCGTGTGTGTAGGAAGCACAGTTCTTTTTTTCTGAGCAAGTTCACTGTTCTGGCCCTATAGGAAACACAGTAGAGTAGAAGAGTGCTCTTTTCTCAAAAGCAGAGTGTGTTTCTTTTAAGGCGAGCTAGCGTTTCTTTCCCAGTCCTAAATGGAGTTGAGTCACTTGCAGTTTCTGGTCCTACGAGCAAGAGTTGTTTTCTGGTAAGAAGAGTCACTATTGCGCTCCCATTCTCATACACAGGGCAAATAGCACTGGTGCCTATTCCCAGCATGTGCAGTGTATTTGACTGGAGGGTATACTGTTCTTGTCAGTTTCCTAAGTTGAATTGAACCGATATGGCCGTGTGTGTAGGAAGCACACTTCTTTTGTTCTGTGCAATCTCACTGTTCTGGCCCTATAGGAAACACAGTAGAATAGAAGAGTGCTCTTTTCTTAAAAGCAGAGTGTGTTTCTTGCAAGGAGAGCTAGCGTTTTTTTTCCCAGTCCTAAAAGGAGTTGAATCACATGCAGTTTCTGATCCTACGAGCAAGAGTTGTTTTCTGGTAAGAAGAGTCACTATTGTGCTCCCATTGTCATACACAGGGCAAATAGCCCTGGCGTCGGTTCCCAGCATGTACAGTGTATTTGACTGAATAGAATCTACTGTTCTTCTCAGGTTCCTAAGCAGAAATGAACTAGATATGGCCGTGTATGTAGGAAGCACAGTTCTTTTGTTCTGAGCAAGCTCACTGTTCGGACCCCATAGGAAACACAGTAGAGTAGAAGAGTGCTCTTTTCTCTAAAGCAGTTTGTTTCTTGTAAGGCGAGCTAGCGTTTGTGTCCCAGTCCTAAATGGAGTTGAATCACATGCAGTTTCTGCTCCTACGAGCAAGAGTTGTTTTCTGGTAAGGAAAGTCACTATTGCGCTCCCATTGCCATACACAGTGCAAATAGCACATGCGTCTGTTCCCAGCAAGTACAGTGTATTGGACTGAAGAGGAGCTACTGTTCTTCTCAGTATCCTAAGCAGAGTTCAACTAGATATAGCCCGTGTGTCTAGGAAGCACAGTTCATTTGTTCTGAGCAAGCTAACTGTTCTGGCCCTATAGGAAACACAGTAGAGTAGAAAAGTGCTCTTTTCTCAAAAGTAGAATGTGTTTCTTGTAATGTGAGCTAGGGTTTTTTTCCCAGTCCTAAATGGAGTTGAATCACAGACAGTTTTTGGTCCTACGAGCAAGAGTTGTTTTCTGGTAAGAAGAGATACTATTGCGCTCCAAATGCCATACACAGTGCAAATAGCACTCGTGTCTGTTCCCAGCAAGTACAGTGTATTGGACTGAATAGGAGCTACTGTTCTTGTCAGTTTCCTAAGCAGAATTGAACTACATATGGCCGTGTGTGTAGGAAGCACAGTTCTTATGTTCTGAGCAAGCTCACTGTTCTGGCCCTATAGGAAACACAGTAAAGTAGAAGAGTGCTCTTTTCTCAAAATCAGAGTGTGTTTCTTGTAAAGCGAGCTAGAGTTTGTTTCCCAGTCCTAAATGGAGTTGAATCACATGAAGTCTCTGGTCCTACGAGCAAGAGTTGTTTTCTGGTAAGAAGAGTCACTATTGCGCTGCCTATGCCATACACAGGACAAATAGCACTGGCGTCTGTTCCCAGCAAGTACAGTGTATTGGACTGAATAGGAGCTACTGTTCTTGTCAGTTTCCTAAGCAGAGTTGAACTAGATATGGTCCGTATGTGTAGGAAGCACAGTTCTTTTGTTCTGAGCAAGCTCACTGTTTGGATCCCATAGGAAACACAGTAGAGTAAAAGAGTGCTCTTTTCTCTAAAGCAGAATGTGTTTTTGTAAGGCGAGCTAGCATTTGTTTCCCAGTCCTAAATGGAGTTGAGTCACATGCAGTTTTTTGTCCTACGAGCAAGAGTTGTTTTCTGGTAAGACAAGTCACTATTGTGCTCCAATTGCCATACACAGTGCAAATAGCTCTCACGTCTGTTCCCCGCAAGTACAGTGTATTAGACTGAAGAGGAGCTTGTGTTCTTGTCAGTTTCCTAAGCAGAGTTGTACTAGATATGGCCCGTGTGTAGGAAGCACAGTTGTTTTTTTCTGAGCAAGCTCACTGTTCGGACACCATAGGAAACACAGTAGAGTAGAAGAGTGCTCTTTTCTCAAAAGCAGAGTGTGTTACATGTAAGGCGAGCTAGCATTTGTTTCCTTGTCCTAAATGGAGTTGAATCACATGCAGTTTCTGGTCCTACGAGCAAGAGTTGTTTTCTGGTAAGGAACGTCACTATTGTGCTCCCATTGCCATACACAGTGCAAATATCACTCTCGTCTGTTCCCAGCAAGTACAGTCTATCGGACTGAAGAGGAGCTACTGTTCTTGTCAGTTTCCTAAGCAGAGTTGAACCAGATATGGCCCGTGTGTAGGAAGCACAGTTCTTTTGTTCTGAGCAAGCTCAGTGTTCGGACCACATAGGAAACACAGTATAGTAGAAGAGTGCTCTTTTCTCAAAAGCAGAGTGTGTTACATGTAAGGCGAGCTAGCATTTGTTTCCCAGTCCTAAATGGAGTTGAATCACATGCACTTTCTGGTCCTACGAGCAAGAGTTGTTTTCTGGTAAGGAAAGTCACTATTGCGCTCCCATTGCCATACACAGTGCAAATAGCACTCGCGTCTGTTCCCAGCAAGTACAGTCTATCGGACTGAAGAGGAGCTACTGTTCTTGTCAGTTTCCTAAGCAGAGTTGAACTAGATATGGTCCGTTTGTGTAGGAAGCACAGTTCTTTTGTTCTGAGCAAGCTCACTGTTTGGATCCCATAGGAAACACAGTAGAGTAAAAGAGTGCTCTTTTCTCTAAAGCAGAATGTGTTTTTGTAAGGCGAGCTAGCATTTGTTTCCCAGTCCTAAATGGAGTGGAATCACATGCAGTTTCTGGTCCTACGAGCAAGAGTTGTTTTCTGGTAAGAAGAGTCACTATTGCACTGCCATTGACATACACAGGACAAATAGCACTCGCATCTGTTCCCAGGAAGTACAGTGTATTGGACTGAAGAGGATCTACTGTTCTTGTCAGGTTCCTAAGCAGACTTGAACTAGATATGGCCGTGTGTGTAGGAAGCACAGTTTTTTTGTTCTGAGCAAGCTCACTGTTCGGAACACATAGGAAACACAGTAGAGTAGAAGAGTGCTCTTTTCTCAAAAGCAGAGTGTGTTTCTTGGAAGTCGAGCTAGCGTTTGTTTCCCAGTCCTAAATGGAGTTGAGTCACATGCAGTTTTTTGTCCAATGAGCAAGAGTTGTTTTCTGGTAAGACAAGTCACTATTGTGCTCCAATTGCCATACGCAGTGCAAATAGCACTCACGTCTGTTCCCCGCAAGTACAGTGTATTGGACTGAAGAGGAGCTAGTGTTCTTGTCAGTTTCCTAAGCAGAGTTGAACTAGATATGGCCCGTGTGTAGGAAGCACAGTTGTTTTGTTCTGAGCAAGCTCACTGTTCGGACCCCATAGGAAACACAGTAGAGTAGAAGAATGCTCTTTTCTCAAAAGCAGAGTGTGTTTCATGTAAGGCGAGCTAGCATTTGTTTCCTAGTCCTAAATGGAGTTGAATCACATGCAGTTTCAGGTCCTACGAGCAAGAGTTGTTTTCTGGTAAGGAAAGTCACTATTGCGCTCCCATTGCCATACACTGTGCAAATAGCACTCGCGTCTGTTCCCAGCAAGTACAGTCTATCGGACTGAAGAGGAGCTACTGTTCTTGTCAGTTTCCTAAGCAGAGTTGAACTAGATATGGCCCGTGTGTAGGAAGCACAGTTCTTTTGTTCTGAGCAAGCTCACTGTTCTGGCCCTATAGGAAACACAGTAGAGTAGAAGAGTGCTCTTTTCTCTAAAGCAGAGTTTGTTTTTGTAAGGCGAGCTAGCATTTGTTTCCCAGTCCTAAATGGAGTGGAATCACATGCAGTTTCTGGTCCTATGAGCAAGAGTTGTTTTCTGGTAAGGAAAGTCACTATTGCGCTCCCCTTGCCATACATAGTGCAAATAGCTCTCGCGTCTGTTCCCAGCAAGTGCAGTGTATCGGACTGAAGAGGAGCTACTGTTCTTGTCAGTTTCCTAAGCAGAGTTGAACTAGATATGGCCCGTGTGTGTAGGAAGCACAGTTCTTTTGTTCTGAGCAAGCTCACTGTTCAGACCCCATAGGAAACACAGTAGAGTAGAAGAGTGCTCTTTTCTCAAAAGCAGAGTGTGTTTCTTGTAAGGCGAGCTAGCGTTCGTTTCCCAGTCCTAAATAAATTTGAGTCACATGCAGTTTCTGGTCCTAAGAACAAGAGTTGTTTTCTGGAAAGGAAAGTCACTAATGTTTGCCTATTGCCTTACACAAGGCAAATAGCACTCGCGTCTTTTCCCAGCAAGTACAGTGTATTGTACTGAATAGGAGTTACTGTTCTTGTCAGTTTCCTAAGTAGAGTTGAACTAGATATGGCCCGTGTGTGTAGGAAGCACAGTTCTTTTGTTCTGAGCAAGCTCACTGTTCTGGCCCTATAGGAAACACAGCAGAGTAGAAGAGTGCTCTTTTCTCTAAAGCAGAGTGTGTTTCTTGTAAGGTGAGCTAGCTTTTGTTTCCCAGTCCTAAATGGAGTTGAATTACATGCAGTTTCTGGTCCTACGAGCAAGAGTTGTTTTATGGTAAGAAGAGTCACTATTGCGCTGCCATTGCCATACACAGGACAAATAACACTGGCGTCTGTTCCCAGCAAGTACAGTGTATCGGACTGAAGAGGATCTACTGTTCTTGTCAGGTTCCTAAGCAGAATTGAACTAGATATGGCCATGTGTGTAGGAAGCACAGTTCTTTTGTTCTGAGCAAGCTCAGTGTTCGGACCCCATAGGAAACACAGTATAGTAGAAGAGTGCTCTTTTCTCAAAAGCAGAGTGTGTTTCTTGTAAGGCGAGCTAGCGTTTGTTTCCCAGTCCTAAATGGAGTTGCGTCACATGCAGGTTTTTGTCCTACGAGCAAGAGTTGTTTTCTAGTAGGGCGAGTCACTATTGTGCTCCAATTGCCATACACAGTGCAAATAGCACTCGCGTCTGTTCCCTGCAAGTACAGTGTATCGGACTGAAGTGGAGCTACTGTTCTTGTCAGTTTCCTAAGCAGAGTTGAACTAGATATGGCCCGTGTGTAGGAAGCACAGTTCTTTGTTCTGAGCAAGCTCACTGTTCTGGCCCTATAGGAAACACAGTAGAGTAGAAGAGTGCTCTTTTCTCTAAAGCAGAGTGTGTTTCTGTAAGGTGAGCTAGCTTTTGTTTCCCAGTCCTAAATGGAGTTGAATCACATCCACTTTCTGGTCCTACGAGCAAGAGTTGTTTTATGGTAAGAAGAGTCACTATTGTGCTGCCATTGCCATACACAGGACAAATAGCACTGGCGTCTGTTCCCAGCACGTACAGTGTATTGGACTGAAGAGGATCTACTGTTATTGTCAGGTTCCTAAGCAGAATTGAACTAGATATGGCCATGTGTGTAGGAAGCACAGTTCTTTTGTTCTGAGCAAGCTCACTGTTCGGACACCATAGGAAACACAGTAGAGTAGAAGAGTGCTCTTTTCTCAAAAGCAGAGTGTGTTTTTGTAAGGCGAGCTAGCGTTTGTTTACCAGTCCTAAATGGAGTTGAGTCACATGCAGTTTTTTGTCCTACGAGCAAGAGTTGTTTTCTGGTAAGACAAGTCACTATTGTGCTCCAATTGCCATACACAGTGCAAATAGCACTCGCGTCTGTTCCCAGCAAGTACAGTGTATTGGACTGAGGAGGAGCTAGTGTTCTTGTCAGTTTCCTAAGCAGAGTTGAACTAGATGTGGCCCGTGTGTGCAGGAAGCACAGTTCTTTTGTTCTGAGCAAGCTCACTGTGCAGACCCCATAGGAAACACAGTAGAGTAGAAGAGTGCTCTTTTCTCAAAAGCAGAGTGTGTTTCATGTAAGGTGAGCTAGCATTTGCTTCCCAGTCCTAAAAGGAGTTGAATCACATGCAGTTTCTGGTCCTACGAGGAAGAGTTGTTTTCTGGTAAGGAAAGTCACTATTGCGCTCCCATTGCCATACACAGTGCAAATAGCACTCGCGTCTGTTCCCAGCAAGTACAGTGTATCGGACTGAAGAAGAGCTACTGTTCTTGTCAGTTTCCTAAGCAGAGTTGAACTAGATATGGCTCGTGTGTAGTAAGCACAGTTCTTTGTTCTGAGCAAGCTCACTGTTCGGACACCATAGGAAACACAGTAGAGTAGAAGAGTGCTCTTTTGTCAAAAGGAGAGTGTGTTTTTGTAAGGCGAGCTAGCGTTGGTTTCCTAGTCCTAAATGGAGTTGAATCACATGCAGTTTCTGGTCCTACGAGCAAGAGTTGTTTTCTGGTAAGGAAAGTCACTATTGCGCTTTCATTACCCTATACAAGGCAAATAGCACTCGCGTCTTTTCCCAGCAAGTACAGTGTATTGGAGTGAATAGGAGCTACTGTTCTTGTCAGTTTCCTATGCAGAGTTGAACTAGATATGGTCCGTATGTGTAGGAAGCACAGTTCTTTTGTTCTGAGCAAGCTCACTGTTTGGATCCCATAGGAAACACAGTAGAGTAAAAGAGTGCTCTTTTCTCTAAAGCAGAATGTGTTTTTGTAAGGCGAGCTAGCATTTGTTTCCCAGTCCTAAATGGAGTGGAATCACATGCAGTTTCTGGTCCTACGAGCAAGAGTTGTTTTATGGTAAGGAAAGGCACTATTGTGCTCCCATTGCCATACACAGTGCAAATAGCCCTCCCGTCTGTTCCCAGCAAGTACAGTGTATTGGACTGAAGAGGAGCTACTGTTCTTCTCAGTTTCCTAAGCAGAGTTGAACTAGATATGGTCCGTGTGTGTAGGAAGCACAGTTCTTTTTTTCTGAGCAAGCTCACTGTTCTGGCCCTATAGGAAACACAGTAGAGTAGAAGAGTGCTCTTTTCTCAAAAGCAGAGTGTGTTTCTTGTAAAGCGAGCTAGAGTTTGTTTCCCAGTCCTAAATGGAGATGAATCACATGCAGTTTCTGGTCCTACGAGCAAGAGTTGTTTTCTGGTAAGAAGAGTCACTATTGCGCTGCCATTGCCATACACAGGACAAATAGCACTCGCATCTGTTCCCAGCAAGTACAGTGTATTGGACTGAAGAGGATCTACTGTTCTTGTCAGGTTCCTAAGCAGACTTGAACTAGATATAGCCGTGTGTGTAGGAAGCACAGTTTTTTTGTTCTGAGCAAGCTCACTGTTCGGAACACATAGGAAACACAGTAGAGTAGAAGAGTGCTCTTTTCTCAAAAGCAGAGTGTATTTCTTGGAAGTCGAGCTAGCGTTTGTTTCCCAGTCCTAAATGGAGTTGAGTCACATGCAGTTTTTTGTCCAACGAGCAAGAGTTGTTTTCTGGTAAGACAAGTCACTATTGTGCTCCAATTGCCATACGCAGTGCAAATAGCACTCACGTCTGTTCCCCGCAAATACAGTGTATTGGACTGAAGAGGAGCTAGTGTTCTTGTCAGTTTCCTAAGCAGAGTTGAACTAGATATGGCCCGTGTGTAGGAAGCACAGTTGTTTTGTTCTGAGCAAGCTCACTGTTCGGACACCATAGGAAACACAGTATAGTAGAAGAGTGCTCTTTTCTCAAAAGCAGAGTGTGTTTCATGTAAGGTGAGCTAGCATTTGTTTCCTAGTCCTAAATGGAGTTGAATCACATGCAGTTTCTGGTCCTACAAGCAAGAGTTGTTTTCTGGTAAGGAAAGTCACTATTGCGCTCCCTTTGCCATACACAGTGCAAATAGCACTCGCGTCTGTTCCCAGCAAGTACAGTGTATCGGACTGAAGAGGAGCTACTGTTCTTGTCAGTTTCCTAAGCAGAGTTGAACTAGATATGGCTCGTGTGTAGGAAGCACAGTTCTTTGTTCTGAGCATTCTCACTGTTCTGGCCCTATAGGAAACAGAGTAGAGTAGAAGAGTTCTCTTTTCTCTAAAGCAGAGTGTGTTTCTGTAAGGTGAGCTAGCTTTTGTTTCCCAGTCCTAAATGGAGTTGAATCACATCCAGTTTCTGGTCCTACGAGCAAGAGTTGTTTTATGGTAAGAAGAGTCACTATTGTGCTGCCATTGCCATACACAGGACAAATAGCACTGGCGTCTGTTCCCAGCACGTACAGTGTATTGGACTGAATAGGAGTTACTGTTCTTGTCAGTTTCCTAAGCAGAGCTGAACTAGATATGGTCCGTGTGTGTAGGAAGCACAGTTCTTTTTTTCTGAGCAAGCTCACTGTTCTGGCCCTATAGGAAACACAGTAGAGTAGAAGAGTGCTCTTTTCTCAAAAGCAGAGTGTGTTTCTTGTAAAGCGAGCTAGAGTTTGATTCCCAGTCCTAAATGGAGTTGAGTCACATGCAGTCTTTTGTCCAATGAGCAAGAGTTGTTTTCTGGTAAGACAAGTCACTATTGTGCTCCAATTGCCATACACAGTGCAAATATCACTCGCTTCCTTTCCCCACAAGTACAGTGTATCAGACTGAAGAGGAGCTACTGTTCTTGTCAGTTTCCTAAGCAGAGTTGAACTAGATATGGTCCGTGTGTGTAGGAAGCACAGTTCTTTTGTTCTGAGCAAGCTCACTGTTTGGACCCCATAGGAAACACAGTAGAGTAGAAGAGTGCTCTTTTCTCTAAAGCAGAGTGTGTTTCTTGTAAAGCGAGCTAGCATTTCCTTCCCAGTCCTAAATGGAGTGGAATCACATGCAGTTTCTGGTCCTACGAGCAAGAGTTGTTTTCTGGTGAGGAAAGTCACTATTGCGCTCCCATTGCCATACACAGTACAAATAGCACTCGCGTCTGTTCCCAGCAAGTACAGTGTATTGTACTGAATAGGAGTTACTGTTCTTGTCAGTTTCCTAAGCAGAGTTGAACTAGATATGGCCCGTGTGTAGGAAGCACAGTTCTTTTGTTCTGAGCAAGCTCACTGTTCTGGCCCCATAGGAAAGACAGTAGAGTAGAAGAGTGCTCTTTTCTCTAAAGCAGAGTGTGTTTCTTGTAAAGTGAGCTAGCTTTTGTTTCCCAGTCCTAAATGGAGTTGAATCACATGCAGTTTCTGGTCCTACGAGCAAGAGTTGTTTTATGGTAAGAAGAGTCACTATTGCGCTGCCATTGCCATACACAGGACAAATAGCACTGGCGTTTGTTAGCAGCAAGTCCAGTGTATTGGACTGAAGAGGATCTACTGTTCTTGTCAGGTTCCTAAGCAGAATTGAACTAGTTATGGCCGTGTGTGTAGGAAGCACAGTTCTTTTATTCTGAGCAAGCTCACTGTTCAGACCCAAAAGGAAACAAAGTAGAGTAGAAGAGTGCTCTTTTCTCAAAAGCAGAGTGTGTTTCTTGTAAGGCGAGCTAGCGTTTGTTTCCCAGTCCTAAATGGAGTTGAGTCACATGCAGTTTTTTGTCCTACGAGCAGGAGTTATTTTCTGGTAAGACGAGTCACTATTGTGCTCCAATTGCCATACACAGTGCAAATACCACTCGCGTCTGTTCCCGGAAAGTACAGTTTCTTTGACTGAAGAGGAGCTACTGTTCTTCTCAGTTTCCTAAGCAGAGTTGAACTAGATATGGCCGGTGTGTGTAGGAAGCACAGTTCTTTTGTTCTGAGCAAGCTCACTGTTCGGACCCCATAGGAAGCACAGTAGAGTAGAAGAGTGCTCTTTTCTCAAAAGCAGAGTGTGTTTCATGTAAGGTGAGGTAGCATTTGTATCCCAGTCCTAAATGGAGTTGAATCACATGCAGTTTCTGGTTCTATGAGCAAGAGTTGTTTTCTGGTAAGGAAAGTCACTATTGCGCTCCCATTGCCATACACAGTGCAAATAGCACTCGCGTCAGTTCCAAGCAAGTACAGTGTTTTGGAATGAAGAGGAGCTACTGTTCTTGTCAGTTTCCTAAGCAGAGTTGAACTAGTTATGGCCCATGTGCAGGAAGCAGAGTTCTTTTGTTCTGACCAAGCTCACTGTTATGGCCATATAGGAAACACAGTAGAGTAGAAGAGTGCTCTTTTCTCTAAAGCAGAGTGTGTTTCTTGTAAGGCGAGCTACCTTTTGTTTCCCAGTCCTAAATGGAGTTGAGTCACATGCAGTTTCTGGTCCTACGAGCAAGAATTGTTTTCTGGTAAAGAAAGTCACTATTGCGCTCCCACTGCCATACACAGTGCAAATAGCACTCGCGTCTGTTCACAGCAAGTACAGTGTATCGGACTGAAGAGGAGCTACTGTTCTTGTCAGTTTCCTAAGCAGAGTTGAACTAGATATGGCACTTGTGTGTAGGAAGCACAGTTCTTTTGTTCTGAGCAAGCTCACTGTTCTGGCCCTATAGGAAACACAGTAGAGTAGAAGAGTGCTCTTTTCTGTAAAGTAGAGTGTGTTTCTTGTAAGGTGAGCTAGCTTTTGTTTGCCAGTCCTAAATGGAGTTGAATCACATGCAGTTTCTGGTCCTACGAGCAAGAGTTGTTTTATGGTAAGAAGAGTCACTATTGCGCTGCCATTGCCATACACAGGACAAATAGCACTGGCGTCTGTTAGCACCAATTACAGTGTATTGGACTGAAGAGGATCTAATGTTCTTTTCAGGTTTCTAAGCAGAATTGAACTAGTTATGGCCGTGTGTGTAGGAAGCACAGTTCTTTTGTTCTGAGCAAGCTCACTGTTCAGACCCAAAAGGAAACACAGTAGAGTAGAAGAGTGCTCTTTTCTCAAAAGTAGAGTGTGTTTCTTGTAAGGCGAGCTAGCGTTTGTTTCCCAGTCCTAAATGGAGTTGAGTCACATGCAGTTTTTTGTCCTACGAGCAAGAGTTGTTTTCTGGTAAGACGAGTCACTATTGTGCTCCAATTGCCATACACAGTGCAAATAGCACTCGTGTCTGTTCCCAGCAAGTACAGTGTATTGGACTGAAGAGGAGCTACTGTTCTTCTCAGTTTCCTAAGCAGAGTTGAACTAGATATGGCCGGTGTGTGTAGGAAGCACAGTTCTTTTGTTCTGAGCAAGCTCAATGTTCGGACACCATAGGAAACACAGTAAAGTAGAAAAGTGCTCTTTTCTCAAAAGCAGAGTGTGTTTTTGTAAGGCGAGCTAGCGTTTGTTTCCTACTCCTAAATGGAGTTGAATCCCATGTAGTTTCTGGTCCTACGAGCAAGAGTTGTTTTCTGGTAAGGAAAGTCACTATTGTGCTCCCATTGCCATACACAGTGCAAATCGCACATGCGTCTGTTCCCAGCAAGTACAGTGTATTGGACTGAAGAGGAGCTACTGTTCTTCTCAGTTTCCTAAGCAGAGTTGACCTAGATATGGTCCGTGTGTCTAGGAAGCACAGTTCTTTTTTCCTGAGCAAGCTCACTGTTCTGGCCCTATAGGAAACACAGTAGAGTAGAAGAGTGCTCTTTTATCAAAAGCAGAGTGTGTTTCTTGTAAAGCGAGCTAGAGTTTGTTTCCCAGTCTTAAATGGAGTTGAATCACATGCAGTTTCTGGTCCTACGAACAAGAGGTGTTTTCTGGTAAGGAAAGTCACTATTGTGCTCCCATTGCCCTACACAAGGCAAATAGCACTCGCATCTTTTCCCAGCAAGTAAAGTGTATTGGACTGAATAGGAGCTACTGTTCTTGTCAGTTTCCTAAGCAGAGTTGAACTAGATGTGGTCCTTGTGTGTATTAAGCACAGTTCTTTTGTTCTGAGCAAGCTCACTGTTTGGACCCCATAGGAAACACAGTAGAGTAGAGGATTGCTATTTTCTCTAAAGCAGACTGTGTTTCTTGTAAGGCGAGCTAGCATTTGTTTCCCAGTCCTAAATGGAGTGGAATCACATGCAGTTTCTAGTCCTATGAGCAAGAGTTGTTTTCTGGTAAGGAAAGTCACTATTGCGCTCCCATTGGCATACACAGTGCAAATAGCACATGCGTCTGTTCCCAGCAAGTACAGTGTATTGGACTGAAGAGGAGCTACTGTTCTTGTCAGTTTCCTAAGCAGAGTTGAACTAGATATGGTCCGTGTGTGTAGGAAGCACAGTTCTTTTGTTCTGAGCAAGCTCACTGTTTGGACCCCATAGTAAACACAGTAGAGTAGAAGAGTGCTCTTTTCTCTAAAGCAGAGTGTGTTTCTTGTAAGGCGAGCTAGCATTTGCTTCCCAATCCCAAATGGAGCTGAATCACATGCAGTTTCTGGTCCTACGAGCCAGAGTTGTTTTCTGGTAAGGAAAGTCACTATTGCGCTCCCATTGCCATACACAGTGCAAATAGCACTCGCGTCTGTTCCCAGCAAGTACAGTGTATCGGACTGAAGAGGAGCTACTGTTCTTGTCAGTTTCCTAAGCAAAGTTGAACTAGATATGGCCCGTGTGTAGGAAGCACAGTTCTTTTGTTCTGAGCAAGCTCACTGTTCTGGCCCCATAGGAAACACAGTAGAGTAGAAGAGTGCTCTTTTCTCTAAAGCAGAGTGTGTTTCTTGTAAAGTGAGCTAGCTTTTGTTTCCCAGTCCAAATGGAGTTGAATCACATGCAGTTTCTGGTCCTATGAGCAAGAGTTTTTTTATGGTAAGAAGAGTCACTATTGCGCTGCCATTGCCATACACAGGACAAATAGAACTGGCGTTTGTTAGCAGCAAGTCCAGTGTATTGGACTGAAGAGGATCTACTGTTCTTGTCAGGTTCCTAATCAGAATTGAACTAGTTAAGGCCGTGTGCGTCGGAAGCACAGTTCTTTTGTTCTGAGCAAGCTCACTGTTCAGACCCAAAAGGAAACACAGTAGAGTAGAAGAGTGCTCTTTTCTCAAAAGCAGAGTGTGTTTCTTGTAAGGCGAGCTAGCGTTTGTTTCCCAGTCCTAAATGGAGTTGAGTCACATTTAGTTTTTTGTCATACGAGCAAGAGTTATTTTCTGGTAAGACGAGTCATTATTGTGCTCCAATTGCCATACACAGTGCAAACAGCACTCGCGTCTGTTCCCCGAAAGTACAGTGTCTTTGACCGAAGAGGAGCTACTGTTCTTCTCAGTTTCCTAAGCAGAGTTGAACTAGATATGGCCAGTGTGTGTAGGAAGCACAGTTCTTTTGTTCTGAGCAAGCTCACTGTTCGGACCCCATAGGAAGCACAGTAGAGTAGAAGAGTGCTCTTTTCTCAAAAGCAGAGTGTTTTTCATGTAAGGCGAGCTAGCATTTTTATCCCAGTCCTAAATGGAGTTGAATCACATGCAGTTTCTGGTTCTATGAGCAAGAGTTGTTTTCTGGTAAGGAAAGTCACTATTGCGCTCCCATTGCCATACACAGGGCAAATAGCACTCGCGTCAGTTCCCAGCAAGTACAGTGTTTCGGAATGAAGAGGAGCTACTGTTCTTGTCAGTTTCCTAAGCAGTGTTGAACTAGATATGGCCCGTGTGTGCGCAGCACAGTTCTTTTGTTCTGACCAAGCTCACTGTTATGGCCATATTGGAAACACAGTAGAGTAGAAGAGTGCTCTTTTCTCTAAAGCAGAGTGTGTTTTTGTAAGGCAAGCTAGCGTTTGTTTCCCAGTCCTAAATGGAGTTGAATCACATGCAGTTTCTACTCCTATGAGCAAGAGTTGTTTTAAGGTAAGAAGAGTCACTATTGCGCTGCCATTTCCATACACAGGACAAATAGCACTGGCGTCTGTTCCCAGCAAGTACAGTGTATTGGACTGAAGAGGATCTACTGCTCTTGTCAGGTTCCTAAGCAGAATTGAACTAGATATGGCCGTGTGTGTAGGAAGCACAGTTCTTTTGTTCTGAGCAAGCTCACTGTTCGGACACCATAGGAAACACAGTAGAGTAGAAGAGTGCTCTTTTCTCAAAGCAGAGTGTGTTTCTTGTAAGGCGAGCTAGCGTTTGTTTCCCAGTCCTAAACGGAGTTGAATCACATGCAATTTCTGGTCCTAAGAGCAAGAGTTGTTTTCTGCTAAGGAAAGTCACTATTGTGCTCCCCTTGCCATACACAGTGCAAATAGCTCCCGCGTCTGTTCCCAGCAAGTACAGTGTATTGGACTGAAGAGGAGCT
Source organism: Peromyscus eremicus (assembly GCF_949786415.1). Classification (NCBI taxonomy): domain Eukaryota; kingdom Metazoa; phylum Chordata; class Mammalia; order Rodentia; family Cricetidae; genus Peromyscus; species Peromyscus eremicus. Next base: position 78,177 of record NW_026735474.1, on the reverse strand, counting down.
ACTGTTCTTCTCAGTTTCCTAAGCAGAGTTGAACTAGATATGGCCCGTGTGTGTAGGAAGCACAGTTCTTTTTTCTGAGCAAGCTCACTGTTCTGGCCCTATAGGAAACACAGTAGAGTAGAAGAGTGCTCTTTTCTCAAAAGCAGAGTGTGTTTCTTGTAAAGCGATCTAGAGTTTGTTTCCCAGGCCTAAATGGAGTTGAATCACATGCAGTTTCTGGTACTACGAGCAAGAGTTGTTTTCTGGTAAGAAGAGTCACTATTGCACTGCCATTGCCATACACAGGACAAATAGCACTGGAGTCTGTTCCCAGCAAGCACAATGTATTGGACCGAAGAGGATCTACTGTTCTTGTCAGGTTCCTAAGCAGACTTGAACTAGATATGGCCGTGTGTGTAGGAAGCACAGTTTTTTTGTTCTCAGCAAGCTCACTGTTCGGAACACATAGGAAACACAGTAGAGTAGAAGAGTGCTGATTTCTCAAAAGCAGAGTGTGTTTCATGTAAGGCGAGCTAGCATTTGTTTTCCAGTCCTAAATGGAGTTGAATCACATGCAGTATCTTGTCCAAAGAGCAAGAGTTGTTTTCTGGTAAGGAAAGTCACTATTGCACTCCCATTGCCATACACAGTGCAAATAGCACTCGCGTCTGTTCCCAGCAAGTACAGTGTATCGGACTGAAGAGGAGCTAGTGTTCTTGTCAGTTTCCTAAGCAGAGTTGAACTAGATATGGCCCGTGTGTAGGAAGCACAGTTCTTTTGTTCTGAGCAAGCTCACTGTTCTGGCCCTATGGGAAACACAGTAAAGTAGAAGAGTGCTCTTTTCTCTAAAGCAGAGTGTGTTTCTTGTAAGGTGAGCTAGCTTTTGTTTCCCAGTCCTAAATGGAGTTGAAACACTTGCAGTTTCTGGTCCTATGAGCAAGAGTTGTTTTATGGTAAGAAGAGTCACTATTGAGCTGCTATTGCCATACACAGGACAAATAGCACTGTCATCTGTTCCCAGCATACAGTATATTGGACTGAAGAGAATCTACTGTTCTTGTCTGGTTCCTAAACAGAATTGAACTAGATATGGTCGTGTGTACGAAGCACAGTTGTTTTGTTCTGAGCAAGCTCACTGTTCGGACCCCACAGGAAGCACAGTAGAATAGAAGAGTGCTCTTTTCTCAAAAGCAGAGTGTGTTTCTTTTAAGGCGAGCTAGCGTTTGTTTCCCATTCTTAAATTGAGTTGAATCACATGCAGTTTCTGGTCCTAAGAGCAAGAGTTGTTTTCTCGTAAGGAAAGTCACTATTGTGCTCCCATTGCCATACACAGTGCAAATAGCCCTCCCATCTGTTCCCAGCAAGTACAGTGTATTGGACTGAAGAGGCGCTACTGTTCTTCTCAGATTCCTAAGCAGAGTTGAACTACATATGGCCCGTGTGTGTAGGAAGCACAGTTCTTTTTTTCTGAGCAAGCTCACTGTTCTGGCACTATGGGAAACACAGTAGAGTAAAAGAGTGCTCTTTTCTTAAAAGCAGAGTGTGTTTCTTGTAAAGCGAGCTAGAATTTGTTTCCCAGTCCTAAATGGAGTTGAATCACATGCAGTGTCTGGTCCACGAGCAAGAGTTGTTTTCTGGTAAGAAGAGTAACTATTGCGCTGCCAATGCCATACACAGGACAAATAGCACTGGCGTCTGTTCCCAGCAAGTACAGTGTATTGGACTGAACAGGATCTACTCTTCTTGTCAGGTTCCTAAGCAGACTTGAACTAGATATGGCCGTGTGTGTAGAAAGCACAGTTCTTTCGTTCTGAGCAAGCTCACTGTTCGGACCCTATAGGAAACACAGTAGAGTAGAAGAGTGCTCTTTTCTCTAATGCAGAGTGTGTTTCTTGTAAGGCGAGCTAGTGTTTGTTTCCCAGTCCTAAATGGAGTTGAATCACATGCAGTTTCTGGTCTTACGAGCAAGAGTTGTTTTATGGTAAAAAGAGTCACTATTGTGCTGCCATTGCCATACACAGGACAAATAGCACTGGCGTCTGTTCCCAGCAAGTACAGTGTATTGGACTGAAGAGGATCTACTGTTCTTGTCAGGTTCCTAAGCAGACTTGAACTAGATATGGCCGTGTGTGTAGGAAGCACAGTTCGTTTGTTCTGAGCAAGCTCACTGTTCGGACCCCATAGGAAAAACAGTAGAGTAGATGAGTGCTCTTTTCTCAAAAGCAGAGTGTGTTTCTTGTAAGGCAAGCTAGCGTTTGTTTCCCAGTCCTAAATGGTGTTGAATCACATGCAGTTTCTGATCCTACGAGCAAGAGTTGTTTTCTGGTAAGGAAAGTCACTATTGCGCTCCCATTGCCATACACAGTGCAAATAGCACTCGCGTTTGTTCCAAGCAAGTACAGTGTATCGGACTGAAGAGGAGCTACTGTTCTTGTCAGTTTCCTAAGCAGAGTTGAACTAATTATGGCCCGTGTGTGTAGGAAGCACAGTTCTTATGTTCTGAGCAAGCTCACTGTTCTGGCCCTATAGGAAACACAGTAGAGTAGAAGAGTGCTCTTTTCTCTAAAGCAGAGTGTGTTTCTTGTAAGGCAAGCTAGCGTTTGTTTACTAGTCCTAAATGGAGTTGAATCACAAGTAGTTTCAAGTCCTAAGAACAAGAGTTGTTTTCTGGTAAGGAAAGTCACTATTGCACTCCCATTGCCATACACTGTGCAAATATCACTCGCGTCTGTTCCCAGCAAGTACAGTGTATTGGACTGAAGAGGATCTACTGTTCTTGTCAGGTTCCTAAGCAGAGTTCAACTAGATATGGCCGTGTGTGTAGGAAGAACAGTTCTTTTGTTCTGAGCAAGCTCACTGTTCGGACCCCATAGGAAACACGGTAGAGTAGAAGAGTGCTCTTTTCTAAAAAGCAGAGAGTGTTTCTTGTAAGGCGGGCTAGCGTTTGTTTCCCAGTCCTAAATGGCGTTGAATCACATGCAGTTTGTGTTCCTAGGAGCAAGAGTTGTTTTCTGTTAAGGAAAGTCACTATTGTGCTCTCATTGCCATACACAGTGCAAATAGCACTCGCATCTGTTCCCAGCAAGTACAGTGTATTGGACTGAAGAGGAGCTACTGTTCTTGTCAGTTTCCTAAGCAGAGTTGAACTAGTTATGGCCCGTGTGTGTAGGAAGCACAGTTCTTTTGTTCTGAGCAAGCTCACTGTTCTGGCCCTATAGGAAACACAGTAGAGTAGAAGAGGGCTCTTTTCTCAAAAGCAGAGTGTGTTTCTTGTAAGGCAAGCTAGCGTTTCTTTCCCAGTCCTAAATGGAGTTGTGTCTCATGCAGTTTCTGGTCCTATGAGCAAGAGTTGTTTTCTGGTAAGAAGAGTCACTATTGCGCTCCCTTTGTCATAAACAGGGCAAATAGCACTGGTGTCTGTTCCCAGCAAGTGCAGTGTATTTGAATGAAGAGCATATACTATTCTCGTCAGTTTCCTAAGCGGAATTGAATTAGATACAGCCCTTGTGTGTAGGAAGCACAGTCCTTTTGTTCTGAGCAAGCTCATTGTTCTGGCCATAGAGGAAACACAGTAGAGTAGAAGAGTGCTCTTTTCTCAAAAGCAGAGTGTGTTTCTTGTGAGCAGAGCTAGCGTTTGTTTCCCAGTCCTAAATGGAGGTGAGTCACATGCAGTTTGTGGTCCTAAGAGCAAGAGTTGTTTTCTGGTAAGAAGAGTGACTATGGCGCTCCCATTGCCATAGAGAGTACAAATAGCACTCGCGTCTCTTCCCAGCAAGTACAGTGTATTAGACTGAAGAGGAGCTACTGTTCTTGTCAGTAACCTAAGCAAAGTTAAATTAGATATGGCCCATGTGTGTAGGAAGCACAGTTCTTTTGTTCTGAGCAAGCTCACTGTTTGGACCCCATAGGAAAACCCAGTAGAGTTGATGAGTGCTCTTTTCTCAAAAGCAGACTGTGTTTCTTGTAAGGCGAGCTAGCGTTTCTTTCCCAGTCCTAAATGGAGTTGAGTCACTTGCAGTTTCTGGTCCTACGAGCAAGAGTTGTTTTCTGGTAAGAAGAGTCACTATTGCGCTCCCATTGTCATACACAGGGCAAATAGCACTGGTGCCTGTTCCCAGCATGTACAGGGTATTGGACTGAAGAGAATCTACTGTTCTTGTCAGGTTCCTAAGCAGAATTGAGCTAGATATGGTCGTGTGTGTAGGAAGCACAGTTCTTTTTTTCTGAGCAAGTTCACTGTTCTGGCCCTATAGGAAACACAGTAGAGTAGAAGAGTGCTCTTTTCTCAAAAGCAGAGTGTGTTTCTTTTAAGGCGAGCTAGCGTTTCTTTCCCAGTCCTAAATGGAGTTGAGTCACTTGCAGTTTCTGGTCCTACGAGCAAGAGTTGTTTTCTGGTAAGAAGAGTCACTATTGCGCTCCCATTCTCATACACAGGGCAAATAGCACTGGTGCCTATTCCCAGCATGTGCAGTGTATTTGACTGGAGGGTATACTGTTCTTGTCAGTTTCCTAAGTTGAATTGAACCGATATGGCCGTGTGTGTAGGAAGCACACTTCTTTTGTTCTGTGCAATCTCACTGTTCTGGCCCTATAGGAAACACAGTAGAATAGAAGAGTGCTCTTTTCTTAAAAGCAGAGTGTGTTTCTTGCAAGGAGAGCTAGCGTTTTTTTTCCCAGTCCTAAAAGGAGTTGAATCACATGCAGTTTCTGATCCTACGAGCAAGAGTTGTTTTCTGGTAAGAAGAGTCACTATTGTGCTCCCATTGTCATACACAGGGCAAATAGCCCTGGCGTCGGTTCCCAGCATGTACAGTGTATTTGACTGAATAGAATCTACTGTTCTTCTCAGGTTCCTAAGCAGAAATGAACTAGATATGGCCGTGTATGTAGGAAGCACAGTTCTTTTGTTCTGAGCAAGCTCACTGTTCGGACCCCATAGGAAACACAGTAGAGTAGAAGAGTGCTCTTTTCTCTAAAGCAGTTTGTTTCTTGTAAGGCGAGCTAGCGTTTGTGTCCCAGTCCTAAATGGAGTTGAATCACATGCAGTTTCTGCTCCTACGAGCAAGAGTTGTTTTCTGGTAAGGAAAGTCACTATTGCGCTCCCATTGCCATACACAGTGCAAATAGCACATGCGTCTGTTCCCAGCAAGTACAGTGTATTGGACTGAAGAGGAGCTACTGTTCTTCTCAGTATCCTAAGCAGAGTTCAACTAGATATAGCCCGTGTGTCTAGGAAGCACAGTTCATTTGTTCTGAGCAAGCTAACTGTTCTGGCCCTATAGGAAACACAGTAGAGTAGAAAAGTGCTCTTTTCTCAAAAGTAGAATGTGTTTCTTGTAATGTGAGCTAGGGTTTTTTTCCCAGTCCTAAATGGAGTTGAATCACAGACAGTTTTTGGTCCTACGAGCAAGAGTTGTTTTCTGGTAAGAAGAGTTACTATTGCGCTCCAAATGCCATACACAGTGCAAATAGCACTCGTGTCTGTTCCCAGCAAGTACAGTGTATTGGACTGAATAGGAGCTACTGTTCTTGTCAGTTTCCTAAGCAGAATTGAACTACATATGGCCGTGTGTGTAGGAAGCACAGTTCTTATGTTCTGAGCAAGCTCACTGTTCTGGCCCTATAGGAAACACAGTAAAGTAGAAGAGTGCTCTTTTCTCAAAATCAGAGTGTGTTTCTTGTAAAACGAGCTAGAGTTTGTTTCCCAGTCCTAAATGGAGTTGAATCACATGAAGTCTCTGGTCCTACGAGCAAGAGTTGTTTTCTGGTAAGAAGAGTCACTATTGCGCTGCCTATGCCATACACAGGACAAATAGCACTGGCGTCTGTTCCCAGCAAGTACAGTGTATTGGACTGAATAGGAGCTACTGTTCTTGTCAGTTTCCTAAGCAGAGTTGAACTAGATATGGTCCGTATGTGTAGGAAGCACAGTTCTTTTGTTCTGAGCAAGCTCACTGTTTGGATCCCATAGGAAACACAGTAGAGTAAAAGAGTGCTCTTTTCTCTAAAGCAGAATGTGTTTTTGTAAGGCGAGCTAGCATTTGTTTCCCAGTCCTAAATGGAGTTGAGTCACATGCAGTTTTTTGTCCTACGAGCAAGAGTTGTTTTCTGGTAAGACAAGTCACTATTGTGCTCCAATTGCCATACACAGTGCAAATAGCTCTCACGTCTGTTCCCCGCAAGTACAGTGTATTAGACTGAAGAGGAGCTTGTGTTCTTGTCAGTTTCCTAAGCAGAGTTGTACTAGATATGGCCCGTGTGTAGGAAGCACAGTTGTTTTTTTCTGAGCAAGCTCACTGTTCGGACACCATAGGAAACACAGTAGAGTAGAAGAGTGCTCTTTTCTCAAAAGCAGAGTGTGTTACATGTAAGGCGAGCTAGCATTTGTTTCCTTGTCCTAAATGGAGTTGAATCACATGCAGTTTCTGGTCCTACGAGCAAGAGTTGTTTTCTGGTAAGGAACGTCACTATTGTGCTCCCATTGCCATACACAGTGCAAATATCACTCTCGTCTGTTCCCAGCAAGTACAGTCTATCGGACTGAAGAGGAGCTACTGTTCTTGTCAGTTTCCTAAGCAGAGTTGAACCAGATATGGCCCGTGTGTAGGAAGCACAGTTCTTTTGTTCTGAGCAAGCTCAGTGTTCGGACCACATAGGAAACACAGTATAGTAGAAGAGTGCTCTTTTCTCAAAAGCAGAGTGTGTTACATGTAAGGCGAGCTAGCATTTGTTTCCCAGTCCTAAATGGAGTTGAATCACATGCACTTTCTGGTCCTACGAGCAAGAGTTGTTTTCTGGTAAGGAAAGTCACTATTGCGCTCCCATTGCCATACACAGTGCAAATAGCACTCGCGTCTGTTCCCAGCAAGTACAGTCTATCGGACTGAAGAGGAGCTACTGTTCTTGTCAGTTTCCTAAGCAGAGTTGAACTAGATATGGTCCGTTTGTGTAGGAAGCACAGTTCTTTTGTTCTGAGCAAGCTCACTGTTTGGATCCCATAGGAAACACAGTAGAGTAAAAGAGTGCTCTTTTCTCTAAAGCAGAATGTGTTTTTGTAAGGCGAGCTAGCATTTGTTTCCCAGTCCTAAATGGAGTGGAATCACATGCAGTTTCTGGTCCTACGAGCAAGAGTTGTTTTCTGGTAAGAAGAGTCACTATTGCACTGCCATTGACATACACATGACAAATAGCACTCGCATCGGTTCCCAGGAAGTACAGTGTATTGGACTGAAGAGGATCTACTGTTCTTGTCAGGTTCCTAAGCAGACTTGAACTAGATATGGCCGTGTGTGTAGGAAGCACAGTTTTTTTGTTCTGAGCAAGCTCACTGTTCGGAACACATAGGAAACACAGTAGAGTAGAAGAGTGCTCTTTTCTCAAAAGCAGAGTGTGTTTCTTGGAAGTCGAGCTAGCGTTTGTTTCCCAGTCCTAAATGGAGTTGAGTCACATGCAGTTTTTTGTCCAATGAGCAAGAGTTGTTTTCTGGTAAGACAAGTCACTATTGTGCTCCAATTGCCATACGCAGTGCAAATAGCACTCACGTCTGTTCCCCGCAAGTACAGTGTATTGGACTGAAGAGGAGCTAGTGTTCTTGTCAGTTTCCTAAGCAGAGTTGAACTAGATATGGCCCGTGTGTAGGAAGCACAGTTGTTTTGTTCTGAGCAAGCTCACTGTTCGGACCCCATAGGAAACACAGTAGAGTAGAAGAGTGCTCTTTTCTCAAAAGCAGAGTGTGTTTCATGTAAGGCGAGCTAGCATTTGTTTCCTAGTCCTAAATGGAGTTGAATCACATGCAGTTTCAGGTCCTACGAGCAAGAGTTGTTTTCTGGTAAGGAAAGTCACTATTGCGCTCCCATTGCCATACACTGTGCAAATAGCACTCGCGTCTGTTCCCAGCAAGTACAGTCTATCGGACTGAAGAGGAGCTACTGTTCTTGTCAGTTTCCTAAGCAGAGTTGAACTAGATATGGCCCGTGTGTAGGAAGCACAGTTCTTTTGTTCTGAGCAAGCTCACTGTTCTGGCCCTATAGGAAACACAGTAGAGTAGAAGAGTGCTCTTTTCTCTAAAGCAGAGTTTGTTTTTGTAAGGCGAGCTAGCATTTGTTTCCCAGTCCTAAATGGAGTGGAATCACATGCAGTTTCTGGTCCTATGAGCAAGAGTTGTTTTCTGGTAAGGAAAGTCACTATTGCGCTCCCCTTGCCATACATAGTGCAAATAGCTCTCGCGTCTGTTCCCAGCAAGTGCAGTGTATCGGACTGAAGAGGAGCTACTGTTCTTGTCAGTTTCCTAAGCAGAGTTGAACTAGATATGGCCCGTGTGTGTAGGAAGCACAGTTCTTTTGTTCTGAGCAAGCTCACTGTTCAGACCCCATAGGAAACACAGTAGAGTAGAAGAGTGCTCTTTTCTCAAAAGCAGAGTGTGTTTCTTGTAAGGCGAGCTAGCGTTCGTTTCCCAGTCCTAAATAAATTTGAGTCACATGCAGTTTCTGGTCCTAAGAACAAGAGTTGTTTTCTGGAAAGGAAAGTCACTAATGTTTGCCTATTGCCTTACACAAGGCAAATAGCACTCGCGTCTTTTCCCAGCAAGTACAGTGTATTGTACTGAATAGGAGTTACTGTTCTTGTCAGTTTCCTAAGTAGAGTTGAACTAGATATGGCCCGTGTGTGTAGGAAGCACAGTTCTTTTGTTCTGAGCAAGCTCACTGTTCTGGCCCTATAGGAAACACAGCAGAGTAGAAGAGTGCTCTTTTCTCTAAAGCAGAGTGTGTTTCTTGTAAGGTGAGCTAGCTTTTGTTTCCCAGTCCTAAATGGAGTTGAATTACATGCAGTTTCTGGTCCTACGAGCAAGAGTTGTTTTATGGTAAGAAGAGTCACTATTGCGCTGCCATTGCCATACACAGGACAAATAACACTGGCGTCTGTTCCCAGCAAGTACAGTGTATCGGACTGAAGAGGATCTACTGTTCTTGTCAGGTTCCTAAGCAGAATTGAACTAGATATGGCCATGTGTGTAGGAAGCACAGTTCTTTTGTTCTGAGCAAGCTCAGTGTTCGGACCCCATAGGAAACACAGTATAGTAGAAGAGTGCTCTTTTCTCAAAAGCAGAGTGTGTTTCTTGTAAGGCGAGCTAGCGTTTGTTTCCCAGTCCTAAATGGAGTTGCGTCACATGCAGGTTTTTGTCCTACGAGCAAGAGTTGTTTTCTAGTAGGGCGAGTCACTATTGTGCTCCAATTGCCATACACAGTGCAAATAGCACTCGCGTCTGTTCCCTGCAAGTACAGTGTATCGGACTGAAGTGGAGCTACTGTTCTTGTCAGTTTCCTAAGCAGAGTTGAACTAGATATGGCCCGTGTGTAGGAAGCACAGTTCTTTGTTCTGAGCAAGCTCACTGTTCTGGCCCTATAGGAAACACAGTAGAGTAGAAGAGTGCTCTTTTCTCTAAAGCAGAGTGTGTTTCTGTAAGGTGAGCTAGCTTTTGTTTCCCAGTCCTAAATGGAGTTGAATCACATCCACTTTCTGGTCCTACGAGCAAGAGTTGTTTTATGGTAAGAAGAGTCACTATTGTGCTGCCATTGCCATACACAGGACAAATAGCACTGGCGTCTGTTCCCAGCACGTACAGTGTATTGGACTGAAGAGGATCTACTGTTATTGTCAGGTTCCTAAGCAGAATTGAACTAGATATGGCCATGTGTGTAGGAAGCACAGTTCTTTTGTTCTGAGCAAGCTCACTGTTCGGACACCATAGGAAACACAGTAGAGTAGAAGAGTGCTCTTTTCTCAAAAGCAGAGTGTGTTTTTGTAAGGCGAGCTAGCGTTTGTTTACCAGTCCTAAATGGAGTTGAGTCACATGCAGTTTTTTGTCCTACGAGCAAGAGTTGTTTTCTGGTAAGACAAGTCACTATTGTGCTCCAATTGCCATACACAGTGCAAATAGCACTCGCGTCTGTTCCCAGCAAGTACAGTGTATTGGACTGAGGAGGAGCTAGTGTTCTTGTCAGTTTCCTAAGCAGAGTTGAACTAGATGTGGCCCGTGTGTGCAGGAAGCACAGTTCTTTTGTTCTGAGCAAGCTCACTGTGCAGACCCCATAGGAAACACAGTAGAGTAGAAGAGTGCTCTTTTCTCAAAAGCAGAGTGTGTTTCATGTAAGGCGAGCTAGCATTTGCTTCCCAGTCCTAAATGGAGTTGAATCACATGCAGTTTCTGGTCCTACGAGGAAGAGTTGTTTTCTGGTAAGGAAAGTCACTATTGCGCTCCCATTGCCATACACAGTGCAAATAGCACTCGCGTCTGTTCCCAGCAAGTACAGTGTATCGGACTGAAGAAGAGCTACTGTTCTTGTCAGTTTCCTAAGCAGAGTTGAACTAGATATGGCTCGTGTGTAGTAAGCACAGTTCTTTGTTCTGAGCAAGCTCACTGTTCGGACACCATAGGAAACACAGTAGAGTAGAAGAGTGCTCTTTTGTCAAAAGGAGAGTGTGTTTTTGTAAGGCGAGCTAGCGTTGGTTTCCTAGTCCTAAATGGAGTTGAATCACATGCAGTTTCTGGTCCTACGAGCAAGAGTTGTTTTCTGGTAAGGAAAGTCACTATTGCGCTTTCATTACCCTATACAAGGCAAATAGCACTCGCGTCTTTTCCCAGCAAGTACAGTGTATTGGAGTGAATAGGAGCTACTGTTCTTGTCAGTTTCCTATGCAGAGTTGAACTAGATATGGTCCGTATGTGTAGGAAGCACAGTTCTTTTGTTCTGAGCAAGCTCACTGTTTGGATCCCATAGGAAACACAGTAGAGTAAAAGAGTGCTCTTTTCTCTAAAGCAGAATGTGTTTTTGTAAGGCGAGCTAGCATTTGTTTCCCAGTCCTAAATGGAGTGGAATCACATGCAGTTTCTGGTCCTACGAGCAAGAGTTGTTTTATGGTAAGGAAAGGCACTATTGTGCTCCCATTGCCATACACAGTGCAAATAGCCCTCCCGTCTGTTCCCAGCAAGTACAGTGTATTGGACTGAAGAGGAGCTACTGTTCTTCTCAGTTTCCTAAGCAGAGTTGAACTAGATATGGTCCGTGTGTGTAGGAAGCACAGTTCTTTTTTTCTGAGCAAGCTCACTGTTCTGGCCCTATAGGAAACACAGTAGAGTAGAAGAGTGCTCTTTTCTCAAAAGCAGAGTGTGTTTCTTGTAAAGCGAGCTAGAGTTTGTTTCCCAGTCCTAAATGGAGATGAATCACATGCAGTTTCTGGTCCTACGAGCAAGAGTTGTTTTCTGGTAAGAAGAGTCACTATTGCGCTGCCATTGCCATACACAGGACAAATAGCACTCGCATCTGTTCCCAGCAAGTACAGTGTATTGGACTGAAGAGGATCTACTGTTCTTGTCAGGTTCCTAAGCAGACTTGAACTAGATATAGCCGTGTGTGTAGGAAGCACAGTTTTTTTGTTCTGAGCAAGCTCACTGTTCGGAACACATAGGAAACACAGTAGAGTAGAAGAGTGCTCTTTTCTCAAAAGCAGAGTGTATTTCTTGGAAGTCGAGCTAGCGTTTGTTTCCCAGTCCTAAATGGAGTTGAGTCACATGCAGTTTTTTGTCCAACGAGCAAGAGTTGTTTTCTGGTAAGACAAGTCACTATTGTGCTCCAATTGCCATACGCAGTGCAAATAGCACTCACGTCTGTTCCCCGCAAGTACAGTGTATTGGACTGAAGAGGAGCTAGTGTTCTTGTCAGTTTCCTAAGCAGAGTTGAACTAGATATGGCCCGTGTGTAGGAAGCACAGTTGTTTTGTTCTGAGCAAGCTCACTGTTCGGACACCATAGGAAACACAGTATAGTAGAAGAGTGCTCTTTTCTCAAAAGCAGAGTGTGTTTCATGTAAGGTGAGCTAGCATTTGTTTCCTAGTCCTAAATGGAGTTGAATCACATGCAGTTTCTGGTCCTACGAGCAAGAGTTGTTTTCTGGTAAGGAAAGTCACTATTGCGCTCCCTTTGCCATACACAGTGCAAATAGCACTCGCGTCTGTTCCCAGCAAGTACAGTGTATCGGACTGAAGAGGAGCTACTGTTCTTGTCAGTTTCCTAAGCAGAGTTGAACTAGATATGGCTCGTGTGTAGGAAGCACAGTTCTTTGTTCTGAGCATTCTCACTGTTCTGGCCCTATAGGAAACAGAGTAGAGTAGAAGAGTTCTCTTTTCTCTAAAGCAGAGTGTGTTTCTGTAAGGTGAGCTAGCTTTTGTTTCCCAGTCCTAAATGGAGTTGAATCACATCCAGTTTCTGGTCCTACGAGCAAGAGTTGTTTTATGGTAAGAAGAGTCACTATTGTGCTGCCATTGCCATACACAGGACAAATAGCACTGGCGTCTGTTCCCAGCACGTACAGTGTATTGGACTGAATAGGAGTTACTGTTCTTGTCAGTTTCCTAAGCAGAGCTGAACTAGATATGGTCCGTGTGTGTAGGAAGCACAGTTCTTTTTTTCTGAGCAAGCTCACTGTTCTGGCCCTATAGGAAACACAGTAGAGTAGAAGAGTGCTCTTTTCTCAAAAGCAGAGTGTGTTTCTTGTAAAGCGAGCTAGAGTTTGATTCCCAGTCCTAAATGGAGTTGAATCACATGCAGTTTCTGGTCCTACGAGCAAGAGTTGTTTTCTGGTAAGAAGAGTCACTATTGCGCTGTCATTGACATACACAGGACAAATAGCACTGGCGTCTGTTCCCAGCAAGTACAGTGTATTGGACTGAAGAGGATCTACTGTTCTTGTCAGGTTCCTAAGCAGACTTGAACTAGATATGGCCGTGTGTGTAGGAAGCACAGTTTTTTTGTTCAGAGCAAGCTCACTGTTCCGAACACATAGGAAACACAGTAGAGTAGAAGAGTGCTCTTTTCTCAAAAGCAGAGTGTGTTTCTTGGAAGTCGAGCTAGCGTTTGTTTCCCAGTCCTAAATGGAGTTGAGTCACATGCAGTCTTTTGTCCAATGAGCAAGAGTTGTTTTCTGGTAAGACAAGTCACTATTGTGCTCCAATTGCCATACACAGTGCAAATATCACTCGCTTCCTTTCCCCACAAGTACAGTGTATCAGACTGAAGAGGAGCTACTGTTCTTGTCAGTTTCCTAAGCAGAGTTGAACTAGATATGGTCCGTGTGTGTAGGAAGCACAGTTCTTTTGTTCTGAGCAAGCTCACTGTTTGGACCCCATAGGAAACACAGTAGAGTAGAAGAGTGCTCTTTTCTCTAAAGCAGAGTGTGTTTCTTGTAAAGCGAGCTAGCATTTCCTTCCCAGTCCTAAATGGAGTGGAATCACATGCAGTTTCTGGTCCTACGAGCAAGAGTTGTTTTCTGGTGAGGAAAGTCACTATTGCGCTCCCATTGCCATACACAGTACAAATAGCACTCGCGTCTGTTCCCAGCAAGTACAGTGTATTGTACTGAATAGGAGTTACTGTTCTTGTCAGTTTCCTAAGCAGAGTTGAACTAGATATGGCCCGTGTGTAGGAAGCACAGTTCTTTTGTTCTGAGCAAGCTCACTGTTCTGGCCCCATAGGAAAGACAGTAGAGTAGAAGAGTGCTCTTTTCTCTAAAGCAGAGTGTGTTTCTTGTAAAGTGAGCTAGCTTTTGTTTCCCAGTCCTAAATGGAGTTGAATCACATGCAGTTTCTGGTCCTACGAGCAAGAGTTGTTTTATGGTAAGAAGAGTCACTATTGCGCTGCCATTGCCATACACAGGACAAATAGCACTGGCGTTTGTTAGCAGCAAGTCCAGTGTATTGGACTGAAGAGGATCTACTGTTCTTGTCAGGTTCCTAAGCAGAATTGAACTAGTTATGGATGTGTGTGTAGGAAGCACAGTTCTTTTGTTCTGAGCAAGCTCACTGTTCAGACCCAAAAGGAAACAAAGTAGAGTAGAAGAGTGCTCTTTTCTCAAAAGCAGAGTGTGTTTCTTGTAAGGCGAGCTAGCGTTTGTTTCCCAGTCCTAAATGGAGTTGAGTCACATGCAGTTTTTTGTCCTACGAGCAGGAGTTATTTTCTGGTAAGACGAGTCACTATTGTGCTCCAATTGCCATACACAGTGCAAATACCACTCTCGTCTGTTCCCGGAAAGTACAGTTTCTTTGACTGAAGAGGAGCTACTGTTCTTCTCAGTTTCCTAAGCAGAGTTGAACTAGATATGGCCGGTGTGTGTAGGAAGCACAGTTCTTTTGTTCTGAGCAAGCTCACTGTTCGGACCCCATAGGAAGCACAGTAGAGTAGAAGAGTGCTCTTTTCTCAAAAGCAGAGTGTGTTTCATGTAAGGTGAGGTAGCATTTGTATCCCAGTCCTAAATGGAGTTGAATCACATGCAGTTTCTGGTTCTATGAGCAAGAGTTGTTTTCTGGTAAGGAAAGTCACTATTGCGCTCCCATTGCCATACACAGTGCAAATAGCACTCGCGTCAGTTCCAAGCAAGTACAGTGTTTTGGAATGAAGAGGAGCTACTGTTCTTGTCAGTTTCCTAAGCAGAGTTGAACTAGTTATGGCCCATGTGCAGGAAGCAGAGTTCTTTTGTTCTGACCAAGCTCACTGTTATGGCCATATAGGAAACACAGTAGAGTAGAAGAGTGCTCTTTTCTCTAAAGCAGAGTGTGTTTCTTGTAAGGCGAGCTACCTTTTGTTTCCCAGTCCTAAATGGAGTTGAGTCACATGCAGTTTCTGGTCCTACGAGCAAGAATTGTTTTCTGGTAAAGAAAGTCACTATTGCGCTCCCACTGCCATACACAGTGCAAATAGCACTCGCGTCTGTTCACAGCAAGTACAGTGTATCGGACTGAAGAGGAGCTACTGTTCTTGTCAGTTTCCTAAGCAGAGTTGAACTAGATATGGCACTTGTGTGTAGGAAGCACAGTTCTTTTGTTCTGAGCAAGCTCACTGTTCTGGCCCTATAGGAAACACAGTAGAGTAGAAGAGTGCTCTTTTCTGTAATGTAGAGTGTGTTTCTTGTAAGGTGAGCTAGCTTTTGTTTGCCAGTCCTAAATGGAGTTGAATCACATGCAGTTTCTGGTCCTACGAGCAAGAGTTGTTTTATGGTAAGAAGAGTCACTATTGCGCTGCCATTGCCATACACAGGACAAATAGCACTGGCGTCTGTTAGCACCAATTACAGTGTATTGGACTGAAGAGGATCTAATGTTCTTTTCAGGTTTCTAAGCAGAATTGAACTAGTTATGGCCGTGTGTGTAGGAAGCACAGTTCTTTTGTTCTGAGCAAGCTCACTGTTCAGACCCAAAAGGAAACACAGTAGAGTAGAAGAGTGCTCTTTTCTCAAAAGTAGAGTGTGTTTCTTGTAAGGCGAGCTAGCGTTTGTTTCCCAGTCCTAAATGGAGTTGAGTCACATGCAGTTTTTTGTCCTACGAGCAAGAGTTGTTTTCTGGTAAGACGAGTCACTATTGTGCTCCAATTGCCATACACAGTGCAAATAGCACTCGTGTCTGTTCCCAGCAAGTACAGTGTATTGGACTGAAGAGGAGCTACTGTTCTTCTCAGTTTCCTAAGCAGAGTTGAACTAGATATGGCCGGTGTGTGTAGGAAGCACAGTTCTTTTGTTCTGAGCAAGCTCAATGTTCGGACACCATAGGAAACACAGTAAAGTAGAAAAGTGCTCTTTTCTCAAAAGCAGAGTGTGTTTTTGTAAGGCGAGCTAGCGTTTGTTTCCTACTCCTAAATGGAGTTGAATCCCATGTAGTTTCTGGTCCTACGAGCAAGAGTTGTTTTCTGGTAAGGAAAGTCACTATTGTGCTCCCATTGCCATACACAGTGCAAATCGCACATGCGTCTGTTCCCAGCAAGTACAGTGTATTGGACTGAAGAGGAGCTACTGTTCTTCTCAGTTTCCTAAGCAGAGTTGACCTAGATATGGTCCGTGTGTCTAGGAAGCACAGTTCTTTTTTCCTGAGCAAGCTCACTGTTCTGGCCCTATAGGAAACACAGTAGAGTAGAAGAGTGCTCTTTTATCAAAAGCAGAGTGTGTTTCTTGTAAAGCGAGCTAGAGTTTGTTTCCCAGTCCTAAATGGAGTTGAATCACATGCAGTTTCTGGTCCTACGAACAAGAGGTGTTTTCTGGTAAGGAAAGTCACTATTGTGCTCCCATTGCCCTACACAAGGCAAATAGCACTCGCGTCTTTTCCCAGCAAGTAAAGTGTATTGGACTGAATAGGAGCTACTGTTCTTGTCAGTTTCCTAAGCAGAGTTGAACTAGATGTGGTCCTTGTGTGTATTAAGCACAGTTCTTTTGTTCTGAGCAAGCTCACTGTTTGGACCCCATAGGAAACACAGTAGAGTAGAGGATTGCTATTTTCTCTAAAGCAGACTGTGTTTCTTGTAAGGCGAGCTAGCATTTGTTTCCCAGTCCTAAATGGAGTGGAATCACATGCAGTTTCTAGTCCTATGAGCAAGAGTTGTTTTCTGGTAAGGAAAGTCACTATTGCGCTCCCATTGGCATACACAGTGCAAATAGCACATGCGTCTGTTCCCAGCAAGTACAGTGTATTGGACTGAAGAGGAGCTACTGTTCTTGTCAGTTTCCTAAGCAGAGTTGAACTAGATATGGTCCGTGTGTGTAGGAAGCACAGTTCTTTTGTTCTGAGCAAGCTCACTGTTTGGACCCCATAGTAAACACAGTAGAGTAGAAGAGTGCTCTTTTCTCTAAAGCAGAGTGTGTTTCTTGTAAGGCGAGCTAGCATTTGCTTCCCAATCCCAAATGGAGCTGAATCACATGCAGTTTCTGGTCCTACGAGCCAGAGTTGTTTTCTGGTAAGGAAAGTCACTATTGCGCTCCCATTGCCATACACAGTGCAAATAGCACTCGCGTCTGTTCCCAGCAAGTACAGTGTATCGGACTGAAGAGGAGCTACTGTTCTTGTCAGTTTCCTAAGCAAAGTTGAACTAGATATGGCCCGTGTGTAGGAAGCACAGTTCTTTTGTTCTGAGCAAGCTCACTGTTCTGGCCCCATAGGAAACACAGTAGAGTAGAAGAGTGCTCTTTTCTCTAAAGCAGAGTGTGTTTCTTGTAAAGTGAGCTAGCTTTTGTTTCCCAGTCCAAATGGAGTTGAATCACATGCAGTTTCTGGTCCTATGAGCAAGAGTTTTTTTATGGTAAGAAGAGTCACTATTGCGCTGCCATTGCCATACACAGGACAAATAGAACTGGCGTTTGTTAGCAGCAAGTCCAGTGTATTGGACTGAAGAGGATCTACTGTTCTTGTCAGGTTCCTAATCAGAATTGAACTAGTTAAGGCCGTGTGCGTCGGAAGCACAGTTCTTTTGTTCTGAGCAAGCTCACTGTTCAGACCCAAAAGGAAACACAGTAGAGTAGAAGAGTGCTCTTTTCTCAAAAGCAGAGTGTGTTTCTTGTAAGGCGAGCTAGCGTTTGTTTCCCAGTCCTAAATGGAGTTGAGTCACATTTAGTTTTTTGTCATACGAGCAAGAGTTATTTTCTGGTAAGACGAGTCATTATTGTGCTCCAATTGCCATACACAGTGCAAAGAGCACTCGCGTCTGTTCCCCGAAAGTACAGTGTCTTTGACCGAAGAGGAGCTACTGTTCTTCTCAGTTTCCTAAGCAGAGTTGAACTAGATATGGCCAGTGTGTGTAGGAAGCACAGTTCTTTTGTTCTGAGCAAGCTCACTGTTCGGACCCCATAGGAAGCACAGTAGAGTAGAAGAGTGCTCTTTTCTCAAAAGCAGAGTGTTTTTCATGTAAGGCGAGCTAGCATTTTTATCCCAGTCCTAAATGGAGTTGAATCACATGCAGTTTCTGGTTCTATGAGCAAGAGTTGTTTTCTGGTAAGGAAAGTCACTATTGCGCTCCCATTGCCATACACAGGGCAAATAGCACTCGCGTCAGTTCCCAGCAAGTACAGTGTTTCGGAATGAAGAGGAGCTACTGTTCTTGTCAGTTTCCTAAGCAGTGTTGAACTAGATATGGCCCGTGTGTGCGCAGCACAGTTCTTTTGTTCTGACCAAGCTCACTGTTATGGCCATATTGGAAACACAGTAGAGTAGAAGAGTGCTCTTTTCTCTAAAGCAGAGTGTGTTTTTGTAAGGCAAGCTAGCGTTTGTTTCCCAGTCCTAAATGGAGTTGAATCACATGCAGTTTCTACTCCTATGAGCAAGAGTTGTTTTAAGGTAAGAAGAGTCACTATTGCGCTGCCATTTCCATACACAGGACAAATAGCACTGGCGTCTGTTCCCAGCAAGTACAGTGTATTGGACTGAAGAGGATCTACTGCTCTTGTCAGGTTCCTAAGCAGAATTGAACTAGATATGGCCGTGTGTGTAGGAAGCACAGTTCTTTTGTTCTGAGCAAGCTCACTGTTCGGACACCATAGGAAACACAGTAGAGTAGAAGAGTGCTCTTTTCTCAAAGCAGAGTGTGTTTCTTGTAAGGCGAGCTAGCGTTTGTTTCCCAGTCCTAAACGGAGTTGAATCACATGCAATTTCTGGTCCTAAGAGCAAGAGTTGTTTTCTGCTAAGGAAAGTCACTATTGTGCTCCCCTTGCCATACACAGTGCAAATAGCTCCCGCGTCTGTTCCCAGCAAGTACAGTGTATCGGACTGAAGAGGAGCTACTGTTCTTGTCAGTTTCCTAAGCAGAGTTGAACATGATATGGCCCGTGTGTGTAGGAAGCACAGTTCTTTTGTTCTGAGCAAGCTCACTGTTCGACACCATAGAAAGCACAGTAGAGTAGAAGAGTGCTCTTTTCTCAAAAGCAGAGTGTGTTTCATATAAGGCGAGCTAGCATTTGTTTCCCAGTCCTAAATGGAGTTGAGTCACATACAGTTTCTGGTCCTACTAGCAAGAGTTGTTTTCTGGTAAAGAAAGTCACTATTGCGCTCCCATTGCCATACACAGTGCAAATACCACTCGGGTCTGTTCACAGCAAGTACAGTGTATCGGACTGAAGAGGAGCTACTGTTCTTGTCAGTCTCCTAAGCAGAGTTGAACTAGATATGGCCCGTGTGTAGGAAGCACAGTTCTTTTGTTCTGAGCAAGCTCACTGTTCTGGCCCTATAGGAAACACAGTAGAGTAGAAGAGTGCTCTTTTCTGTAAAGCAGAGTGTGTTTCTTGTAAGGTGAGCTAGCTTTTGTTTGCCAGTCTTAATGGAGTTGAATCACATGCAGTTTCTGGTCTTACGAGCAAGAGTAGTTTTATGGTAAGAAGAGTCACTATTGTGCTGCCATTGCCATACACAGGACAAATAGCACTGGCGACTGTTAGCAGCAATTACAGTGTATTGGACTGAAGAGGATCTACTGTTCTTGTCAGGTTCCTAAGAAGAATTGAACTAGTTATGGCCGTGTGTGTAGGAAGCACAGTTCTTTTGTTCTGAGCATGCTCACTGTTCAGACCCAAAAGGAAACACAGTAGAGTAGAAGAGTGCTCTTTTCTCAAAAGTAGAGTGTGTTTCTTGTAAGGCGAGCTAGCGTTTGTTTCCCAGTCCTAAATGGAGTTGAGTCACATGCAGTTTTTTGTCCTACGAGCAAGAGATGTTTTCTGGTAAGACGAGTCACTATTGTGCTCCAATTGCCATACACAGTGCAAATAGCACTCGCGTCTGTTCCCCGAAAGTACAGTGTATTGGACTGAAGAGGAGCTACTGTTCTTCTCAGTTTCCTAAGCAGAGTTGAACTAGATATGGCCGGTGTGTGTAGGAAGCACAGTTCTTTTGTTCTGAGCAAGCTCAATGTTCGGACACCATAGGAAACACAGTAGAGTAGAAGAGTGCTCTTTTCTCAAAAGCAGAGTGTGTTTTTGTAAGGCGAGCTATTGTTTGTTTCCCAGTCCTAAATGGAGTTGAATCCCGTGCAGTTTCTGGTCCTAGGAGCAAGAGTTGTTTTCTGGTAAGAAGAGTCACTTTTGCGCTCCCATTGTCATACACAGGGCAAATAGCACTGGCGTCTGTTCCCAGCATGTACAGTGTATTGGACTGAAGAGGAGCTACTGTTCTTGTCAGTTTCCTAAGCAGAGTTGAACTAGATATGGTCCGTGTGTGTAGGAAGCACAGTTATTTTGTTCTGAGCAAGCTCACTATTCTGGCCCTATAGGAAACACAGTAGAGTAAAAGAGTGCTCTTTTCTCAAAAGCAGAGTGTGTTTCTTGTAAGGTGAGCTAGCGTTTGTTTCCCAGTCATAAATGGAGTTGAATCACATGCAGTTCCTGGTCCTACAAGCAAGAGTTGTTTTCTGGTATGAAGAGCCACTATTGCGCTCCCATTGTCATACACAGGGCAAATAGCACTGGCGTCTGTTCCCAGCAAGTTCAGTGTATGGGACAGAAGAGGATCTACTGTTCTTGTCAGTTTCCTAAGCAGAATTGAACTAGATATGGCCGTGTGTGTAGGAAGCACAGTTCTTTTGTTCTGAGCAAGCTCACTGTTTTGGCCCTATAGGAAACACAGTAGACTAGAAAAGTGCTCTTTTCTCAAAAGCACAGTGTGTTTCTTGTAAGGCGATTAAGCATTTGTTTCCCAGTCCTAAATGGAGTTGAATCACATGCACTTTTTGGTCCCATGAGCAAGAGTTGTTTTCTGGAAAGAAGAGTCACTATTGTGCTCACATTGCCATACACAGTGCAAATAGCACTGGCGTCTCTTCCCAGCAAGTACAGTGTATTGGACTGAAGAGGAGCTACTGTTCTTGTCAGTTTCCTAAGCACAGTTGAACTAGATATGGCCCGTGTGTGTAGGAAGCATGGTTCTTTTGTTCGGAGCAAGCTCACTGTTCGGAAACCATAGGAAACACAGTAGACTAGAAAAGCTCTCTTTTCTCAAAAGCAGAGTGTATTTATAGTAAGGTGAGCTAGCGTTTGTTACCCAGTCCTAAATGGAGTTGAATCACATGGAGTTTTTGGTCCTATGATCAAGAGTTGTTTTCTGGTAAGGAAAGTCACTATTGTGCTCCCATTGCCATACACAGTGCAAATAACACTCGCATCTGTTCCCTTTAAGTACAGTGTATTGGACTGAAGAGGAGCTGCTGTTCTTTCAGTTTCCTAAGTAGAGTTGAACTAGATATGGCCCGTGTGTGTAGGAAGCACAGTTCCTTTTTTCTGAGCAAGCTCACTGTTCTGGCCCTATCGGAAATACATTAGAGTAGAAGAGTGCTCTTTTCTCAAAAGCAGAGTGTGTTTCTTGTAAGGCAAGATAGCGTTTGTTTCCCAGTCCTAAATGGAGTTGAATCACATGCAGCTTTTGGTCCTACGAGCAAGAGTTGTTTTCTGGTAAGGAAAGTCACTATTGCGCTCCCATTGCCATACACAGTGCAAATAGCACTCGCGTCTGTTCCCAGCAAGTACAGTGTATTGGACTGAAGAGGAGCTACTGTCTTGTCAGTTTAATAAGCAGAGTTGAACTAGATACGGCCCGTGTGTATAGGAAGCACAGTTCTTTTGTTCTGAGCAAGCTCACTGTTCTCTCCCTATAGGAAACACAGTAGAGTAGAAGTGTACTCTTTTCTCAAAAGCATAGTGTGTTTCTTGTGAAACGAGCTAACGTTTGTTTCTTAGTCCTAAATGGATTTGAATCACATGCAGTTTCTGGTCCTACAAGCAAGAGTATTTTCTGGTAAGAAGAGTCACTATTGTGCTACCATTGTCATACACAGGGCAAATAGCACTGGCATTTGTTCCCAGCATGTGCAGTGTATTGGACTGAAGAGGATCTATTGTTCTTGTCAGGTTCCTAAGCAGAGTTGAACTAGATATGGCCCGTGTGTGTATGAAGCACATTTCTTTTGTTCTGTGCAAGCACACTGTTCTGGCCCTATAGGAAACACAGTAGAGTAGAAGAGTGCTCTTTTGTCAAAAGCAGAGTGTGTTTCCTGTAAAGCAAGCTAGCGTTTGATTCCCAGTCCTAAATGGAGTTGAATCCCATGCAGTTTCTGGTCCTAGGAGCAAGAGTTGTTTTGTGGTAAGAAGAGTCACTTTTGCGCTCCCATTGTCATACACAGTGCAAATAGCACTGGCGTCTGTTCCCAGCAAGTACAGTGTATTGGACTGAAGGGGATCTACTGTTCTTGTCAGTTTCCTAAGCAGAATTGAACTAGATATGGCCCGTGTGTGTAGGAAGCACAATTCTTTTGTTCTGAGCAAGCTCACTGTTCAGACCCCATAGGAAACACAGTAGAGTAGAAGTGTGCCCTTTACTCAAAAGCAGAGCTTGTTTCTTGTAAGGCAAGCTAGCGTTTGTTTCCCAGTCCTAAGTTGAGTTGAATCACATGCAGTTTCAGGTCCTAAGAGCCTGACTTGTTTTCTGGTAAGAAGAGTCACTATTGTGTTCCCATTTCTGTACACAGTGCAAATAGCACTCGCGTCTGTTCCCAGCAAGTACAGTGTATTGGACTGAAGAGGAGCTACTGTTCTTGTCAGTTTCCTAAGCAGAGTGGAACTAGATATGGCCCGTGTGTGTAGGAGGCACAGTTCTTTTGTTATGAGCAAGCTCACTGTTCTGGCCCTATAGGAAACACAGTAGAGTACAAGAGTGCTCTTTTCTCAAAAGCAGAGTGTGTTTCTTGTAAGGCGAGATAGCATTTGTTTCCCAGTCCTAAATGGAGTTGAATCACATGCAGTTTCTGGTCCTAGGAGCAAGAGTTGTTTTGTGGTAAGAAGAGTCACTATTGCGCTCCCATTGTCATACACAGTGCAAATAGCACTGGCAACTGTTCCTAGCAAGTACAGTGTATTGGACTGAAGAGGAGCTACTGTTCTTGTCAGTTTCCTAAGCAGGATTGAACTGGATATGGCCATTTGTGTAGGAAGTGCAGTTCTTTTTTTCTGAGCAAGCTCACTGTACTGGCCCTATAGGAAACACAGTAGAGTAGAAGAGTGCTCTTTTCTCAAAAGCAGAGTGTGTTTCTTGTAAGGCGAGCCAGCATTTGTTTCCCAGTTCTAAATGGAGTTGAATCACATGCAGTTTTTGGTCCTACGAGCAAGAGTTGTTTTCTGGTCCTACGAGCGAGAGTTTTTTTCTGGTAAAAAGAGTCACTATTGCGCTCCCAATGCCGTACAAAGTGCAAATAGCACTCGCGTCTGTTCCCAGCAAGTACACTGTATTGGACAGAAGAGTAGCTACTGTTCTTGTCAGTTTCCTAAGCAGAGTTGAACTAGATATGGCCCGTGTGTGCAGGAAGCACAGTTCTTTTGTTCTGAGCAAGCTCACTCTTCTGGCCCTATAGGAAACACAGTAGAGTAGAAGAGTGCTCTTTTCTCAAAAGCAGAGTATGTTTCTTCTAAGGCGAGCTAGAGTTTGCTTCCCAGACCTAAATGGAGTTGAATCACATGCAGTTTCTGGTCCAACGAGCAAGAGTTATTTTCTGGTAAGAAGAATCACTATTTCGCTCCCATTGTCATATACAGGGCAAATAGCACTGGCGTCAGTTCCCAGCATGTACAGTGTATCAGACAGAAGAGGATCTACTGTTCTTGTCAGTTTCCGATGCAGAGTTGAACTAGATATGGCCCCTGTGTTTAGGAAGCACATTTCTTTTGTTCTGAGCAAGCTTACTGTTCTGGCACTATAGGAAAACCAGTAGAGTAGAAGAGTACTCTTTTCTCAAAAGCAGAGTGTGTTTCTTGTAAGGCGAGCTAGCTTTTGATTCCCAGTCCTAAATGGAGTTGAATCACATCCAGTTTCTGGTTCTACAAGCAAGAGTATTTTCTGGTAAGAAGAGTCACTATTGTGCTCCCATTGTCATACACATGGCAAATAGCACTGGCATTTGTTCCCAGCATGTACAGTGTATTGGACTGAAGAGGATCTACTGTTCTTGTCAGGTTCCTAAGCAGAGTTGAACTATATATGGCCCGTGTGTGTATAAAGCACATTTCTTTTGTTCTGAGCAAGCTCACTGTTCTGGCCCTATAGGAAACACAGTAGAGTAGAAGAGTGCTCTTTTCTCAAAATCAGAGTGTGTTTCTTGTAAGGCAAGCTAGCGTTTGTTTCCCAGTCCTAAATGAGTTGAATCCCATGCAGTTTCTGGTCCTAGGAGCAAGAGTTGTTTTTTGGTAAGAAGAGTCACTATTGCGCTCCCATTGTCATACACAGTGCAAATAGCACTGGCGTCTGTTCCCAGCAAGTACAGAGTATTGGACTGAAAGGGATCTACTGTTCTTGTCAATTTCCTAAGCAGAATTGAACTAGATATGGCCTGTGTGTGTAGGAAGCACAGTTCTTTTGTTCTGAGCAAGCTCACTGTTCGGAACCCATAGGAAACACAGTAGAGTAGAAGTGTGCCCTTTTCTCAAATCAGAGCTTGTTTCTTGTAAGGCAAGCTAGCGTTTGTTTCCCAGTCCTAAGTGGAGTTGAATCACTTGCAGTTACTGGTCCTAAGAGCCAGAGTTGTTTTCTGGTAAGAAGGGTCACTATTGTGCTCCCATTGCTGTACACAGTACAAATAGCACTCGTCTGTTCCCAGCAAGTACAGTGTATTGGACTGAAGAGGAGCTACTGTTCTCGTCAGTTTCCTAAGCAGAGTTCAACTAGATATGGCCGTGTGTTTAGGAAGCACAGTTCTTTTGTTCTGAGCAAGCTCACTGTTCTGGCCCTATAGGAAACACAGTAGAGTAGACGAGGGCTCTTTTCTCAAATCAGAGTGTGTTTCTTGTAAGGCAAGCTAGTGTTTGTTTCCCATTCAGAAATGGAGTTGAATCCCATGAAGTTTCTAGTCCTACGAGCAAGAGTTGTTTTCTGGTAAGAAGAGTCACTATTGTGCTCCCTTTGCCATACACAGTGCAAATAGCACTCGCGTCTGTTCCCAGCAAGTACAGTGTATTAGACTGAAGAGGAGCTACGGTTCCCGTCAGTTTCCTAAGCAGAATTAACTAGATATGGCCCATGTGTAGGAAGCACAGTTCTTTTGTTCTCAGCAAGCTCTCTGTTAGGACCCCATAGAAAACACAGTAGAGTAGAAGAGTGCTCTTTTCTCAAAAGCAGAGTGTGTTTCTTGTAAGGCGAGATAGCATTTGTTTCCCAGTCCTAAATGGAGGTGAATCACATGCAGTTTTTGGTCCTACGAGCAGGAGTTGTTTTCTGGTAAGGAAAGTCACTGTTGCGCTCCCGTTGACATACACAGTGCAAATAGCACTCGCGTCTGTTTCCAGCAAGTACAGTGTATTGGACTGAAGAGGAACTACTGTTCTTGTGAGTTTCCTAAGCAGAATTGAACTAGATATGGCCCGTGTGTGTATGAAGGACATCTCTTTTGTTCTGAGCAAGCTCACTGTTCTAGCCCTATATAAACACAGTAGAGTACAAGAGTGCTCTTTTCTCAAAAGCAGAGTGTGTTTCTTGTAAGGCAAGATAGCATTTGTTTCCCAGTCCTAAATGGAGTTGAATCACATGCAGTTTCTGGTCCTACGAGCAAGAGTTGTTTTCTGGTAAGGAAAGTCACTATTGCGCTCCCGTTGACATACACAGTGCAAATAGCACTCGCGTCTGTTTCCAGCAAGTACAGTGTATTGGACTGAAGAGGAATTGAACTAGATATGTCCCGTGTGTGTATGAAGCACATCTCTTTTATTCTGAGCAAGCTCACTGTTCTGGCCCTATAGGAAACACAGTAGAGTACAAGAGTGCTCTTTTCTCAAAAGCAGAGTGTGTTTCTTGTAAGGCGATATAGCATTTGTTTCCCAGTCCTAAATGGAGTTGAATCACATGCAGTTTCTGGTCCTATGAGCAAGACTTGTTTTCTGGTAAAGAAAGTCACTATTGTGCTCCCATTGCCAAACACAGTGCAAATAGCACTCGCATCTGTTCCCAGCAAGTACAGTGTATTGGACTGAAGAGGAATTGAACTAGATATGTCCCGTGTGCGTAGGAAGCACAGATCTTTTGTTCTGATCAAGCTCACTGTTCAGACCCCATAGGACACATTGTAGAGAAGAAGAGTGCTCTTTTCTCAAAAGCAGAGTGTATTTCTTGTAAGGCGAGCTAGCTTTTGTTTCCCAGTCCTAAATGAATTTGAATCACATGCAGTTTCTGGTCCTAAAAGTAGAGTTATTTTTTGGTAAGAAGAGTCACTATTGCGCTCACAATGCTATACACTGTACAAATAGCACTTGGGACTGTTCCAATCAAGTACAGTGTATTGGACTGAAGAGGAGCTACTGTTCTTGTCAGTTTCCTAAGCAGAATTGAACTAGATATGGCCCATGTGTGTAGGAAGCCCAGTTCTTTTGTTCTGAGCAAGCTCACTGTTCGGAACCCATAGGAAACACAGTAGAGTAGAAGTGTGCCCTATTCTCAAGAGCAGAGCATGTTTCTTGTAAGGCGAGCTAGCGTTTGTTTCCCAGTCCTAAGTGGAGTTGAATCACATGCAGTTTCTGGTCCTAAGAGCAAAAGTTGTTTTCTGGTAAGAAAAGTCACTATTGTGCTCCTATTACTGTACACAGTGCAAATAGCACTCGCGTCTGTTCTCAGCAAGTACAGTGCATTGGAGTGAAGAGGAGCTACTGTTCTCGTCAGTTTCCTAAGCAGAGTTGAACTAGATATGGCCCGTGTGTGTAAGAAGCACAGATCTTTTGTTCTGAGCAAGCTCACTGTTCTGGCCCTATAGGAGACACAGTAGAGTAAAAGAGTGCTCTTTTCTCAAAAGCAGAGTGTGTTTCTTGTAAGGCAAGCTAACATGTGTTTCCCAGTCCTAAATGGAGTTGAATCACTTGCAGTTTCTGGTCCTACGATCAAGAGTTGTATTCTGGTAAAAAGAGTTACTATTGCGCTCCCTTTGTCGTACACAGTGCAATTAGCACTGGCGTCTGTTCCCAGCATGTACAGTGTATTGGATTGAAGAGGATCTACTGTTCTTCTCAGTTTACTAAGCCGAATTGAACTAGATAGGGCCGTCTGTGTAGGAAGCACAGTTCTTTTGTTCTGAGCAAGCTAACTGTCCTGGCGCTATATAAAACATAGTAGAGTAGAAGAGTGCTCTTTTCTCAAAAGCAGAGTGTGTTTCTTGTAAGGCGAGCCAGCGTTTGTTTCCCAGTCCTAAATGGAGTTGAATCACATGCAGTTTTTGGTCCTACGAGCAAGAGTCATTTTCTGGTAAGGAAAGTCACTATTGCGATCCCGTTGACATACACAGTGCAAATAGCACTCGCGTCTGTTCCCAGCAAGTACAGTGTATTGGACTGAAGAGGATCTACTGTTCTTGTCAGTTTCCGAAGCAGAGTTGAACTAGATATGGCCCGTGTGCGTAGGAAGCACAGTTCTTTTGTTCTGAGCAAGCTCACTGTTCAGACCACATAGGACACATTGTAGAGAAGAAGAGTGCTCATTTCTCAAAAGCAGAGTGTATTTCTTGTAAGGCGAGCTAGCTTTTGTTTCCCAGTCCTAAATGAATTTGAATCACATGCAGTTTCTGGTCCTAAGAGTAGAGTTATTTTTTGGTAAGAAGAGTCACTATTGCGCTCACAATGCCATACACTGTACAAATAGCACTTGGGACTGTTCCAATCAAGTACCGTGTATTGGACTAAAGAGGAGCTACTGTTCTTGTAAGTTTCCTAAGCAGAGTTGAACTAGATATGGCCCGTGTGTATAGGAAGCACAGTTCTTTTGTTCTGAGCAAGCTCACTGTTCGGACCCCATAGGAAACACAGTAGAGTAGAAGAGTGCTCTTTTCTCAAAAGCAGAGTGGGTTTCTTGTAAGGCGAGCTAGTGTTTGCTTCCCAGACCTAAATGGAGTTGAATCACATGCAGTTTCTGGTCCTACAATCAAGAGTTGTTTTCTGGTAAGAAGAGTCACTATTTCGCTCCCATTGTCATACACAGGGCAAATAGCATTGGCGTCTGTTCCCAGCATGTACAGTGTATTGGACTGAAGAGGATCTACTGTTCTTGTCAGTTTCCGATGCAGAGTTGAACTAGATATGGCCAGTGTGTGTATGAAGCACATTTCTTTTGTTCTGAGCAATCTCACTGTTCTGGCCCTATAGGAAACACAGTAGAGTAGAAGAGTGCTCTTTACTCAAAAGCAGAGTGTGTTTTTTGTAAGGCAAGCTAGCGTTTGTTTCCCAGTCCTAAATGGAATTGAATCCCACGCAGTTTCTGTTCCTATGAGCAAGAGTTGTTTTCTGGTAAAAAGAGTCACTATTGCGCTCCCATTTCCGTACACAGTGCAAATAGCACTCGCGTCTGTTCCCAGCAAGTACCGTGTATTGGACTGAAGAGGAGCTACTGTTCTTGTCAGTTTCCTAAGCAGAGTTGAACTAGATATGGCCCGTGTGTTCAGGAAGCACAGTTCTTTTGTTCTGAGCAAGCTCTCTGTGCTGGCCCTATAGGAAACACAGTAGAGTAGAAGAGTGCTCTTTTCTCAGAAGCAGAGTGTGTTTCTTGTAAGACGAGCTAGCGTTTGTTTCCAAGTCCAAAATGGAGTTGAATTACATGCAGTTTCTGATCGTACGAGCCAGAGTTATTTTCTGATAAGAAGAGTCACTATTGTGCTCCCATTGCTGTACACAGTGCAAATAGAACTGGCGTCTGTTCCCAGCATGTACAGTGTATTGGACCGAAGAGGATCTACTGTTCTTGTCAGTTTACTAAAGAGAATTGAACTAGATATGGCCGGGTGTTTAGGAAGCACAGTTCTTTTGTTCTGAGCAAGCTCACTGTTCTGGCGCTATAGGAAAGACAGTAGACTAGAAGAGTGCTCTTTCCTCAAAAGCAGAGTGTGTTTCTTGAAAGGCGAGCTAGCATTTGTTTCCCAGTCCTAAACATAGTTGAATGACATGCAGTTTCTGGTCCTATGAGCAAGAGTTGTTTTCTGGTAAGAAAAGTCACTATTGCGCTCCCATTGCTGTACACAGTGCAAATAGCACTCGCGTATGTTCCCAGCAAGTACAGTGTATTGGACTGAAGAGGAGGTACTGTTCTTGTCAGTTTCCTAAGCAGAGTTGAACTAGATATGGCCCGTGTTTGTAGGAAGCACAGTTCTTTTCTTCTGAGCAATCTCACTGTTCTGGCACTATAGGAAACACAGTAGAGTAGAAGAGTTCTCTTTTCTCAAAAGTAGAGTGTGTTTCTTGTAAGGCGAGCTAGCGTTTGTTTCCCAGTCCTAAATGGAGTTGAATCACATACAGTTTTTGGTCCTACACGAAAGAGTTGTTTTCTGGTAAGGAAAGTCACTATTGCGCTCCCATTGCCATACACAGTGCAAATAGCACTCGCATCTGTTCCCAGCAAGTATAGTGTAATGGACTGAAGAGGAGCTACTGTTCTTGTCAGTTTCCTAAGCAGAATTGAACTGGATATGGCCATTTGTGTAGGAAGCACTGTTCTTTTTTTCTGAGCAAGCTCACTGTACTGGCCCTATAGGAAACACAGTAGAGTAGAAGAGTGCTCTTTTCTCAAAAGCAGAGTGTGTTTATTGTAAGGCGAGCTGGCGTTTGTTTCCCAGACCTAAATGGAGTTGAATCACATGCAGTGTTTGTTCCTATGAACAAGAGTTGTTTTCTGGTAAGGAAAGTCACAATTGCGCTCCCATTGACATACACAGTGCAAATAGCACTCACGTCTGTTCCCAACAAGTACAGTGTATTGGACTGAAGAGGAGCTACTGTTCTTGTCAGTTTCCTAAGCAGAGTTGAACTAGATATGGCCCGTGTGTGTAGGAAGCACAGTTCTTTTGTTCTGAGCAAGCTCACTGTTCTGGTCCTATAGAAAACACAGTAGAGTGGAAGAGTGCTCTTTTCTCAAAAGCAGAGTGTGTTTCTTGTAAGGCGAGCTAGCGTTTGTTTCCTAGTCCTAAATGGAGTTGAATCACATGCAGTTTCTTGTCCTAAGAGCAAAAGTTGTTTTCTGGTAAGAAAAGTCACTATTGTACTCCTATTACTGTACACAGTGCAAATAGCACTGGCGTCTGTTCCCAGCAAGTACAGTGTATTGGACTGAAGAGGAGCTACTGTTCTCGTCTGTTTCCTAAGCAGAGTTGAACTACATATGGCCCGTGTGTGTAGGAAGCACAGATCTTTTGTTCTGAGCAATCTCACTGTTCTGGCCCTATAAAAGACACAGTAGAGTAAAAGAGTGCTCTTTTCTCAAAAGCAGAGTGTGTTTCTTGTAAGACAAGCTAGCATGTGTTTCCCAGTCCTAAATGGAGTTGAATCACATGCAGGTTCTGGTCCTACGAGCAAGAGTTTTTTCTGGTAAGAAGAGTCACTATTGTGCTCCCACTGTCATACACAGGGAAATAGCACTGGCATCTGTTCCCAGCATGTACAGTGTATTGGACTGAAGAGGATCTACTGTTCTTGTCAGGTTCCTAAGCAGAGTTGATATAGATATGGCCCGTGTGTGCAGGAAGCACAGTTCTTTTGTTCTGAGCAAGCTCACTGTTCTGGCCCTATAGGAAACACAGTAGAGTAGAATTGTGCTCTTTTCTCAAAAGCAGAGTGTGTTTCTTGTAAGGCGAGCTAGCATTTGTTTCCCAGTCCTAAATGGAGTTGAATCACGTGCAGTTTCTGGTCCTACAAGCAAGAGTTGTTTTCTGGTAAGAAGAGTCACAATTGCTCTCCCATTGTCATACACAGGGCAAATAGCACTGGCGTCTGTTCCCAGCATGTACAGTGTATTGGACTGAAGAGGATCTACTGTTCTTTTCAGTTTCCTAAGCAGAATTGTACTAGATATGGCCATGTGTGTAGAAGCACAGTTCTTTTGTTCTGAGCAATCTCACTGTTCTGGCCCTATAGGAAACACAGTAGAGTAGAACAGTGCTCTTTTCTCAAAAGCAGAGTGTGTTTCTTGCAAGGTGAGCTAGCGTTTGTTTCCTAGTCCTAAATGGAGTTGAATCACATGCAGTTTTTGGTCATACGAGCAAGAGTTGTTTTCTGGGAAGGAAAGTCACTATTGTGCTCCCTTTGCCATACACAGCTCAAATAGCACTCACTTCTGTTCCCAGCAAGTACAGTGTGTTGGACTGAAGAGGATCTACTGTTCTTGTCAGTTTCCTAAGCAGAGTTGAACTAGATATGTCCCGTGTGTGTAGGAAGCACAGTACTTTTGTTCTGAGCAAGCTCACTGTGCGGACCCCATAGGAAACACATTGCTCTTTACTCAAAGCAGAGTATGTTTCTTGTAAGGCAAGATAGCGTTTGCTTCCCAGACCTAAATGGAGTTGAATCACATACAGTTTCAGGTCCTAAAAGCAAGAGTTGTTTTCTGGTAAGAAGAGTCACGATTGAGCTCGCATTGTCATACACAGGGCAAATAGCACTGGCGTCTGTTCCCAGCCTGTACAGTGTATTGGACTGAAGAGGATCTATTGTTCTTGTCAGTTTCCTCTGCAGAGTTGAACTAGATATGGCCCGTGAGTGTAGGCAGCACAGTTCTTTTGTTCTGAGCAAGCTCACTGTTCTGGTCCTATAGGAAACACAGTAGAGTAGAAGAGTGCTCTTTTCTCAAAAGCAGAGTGTGTTTCTTGTAAGGCGAGGCAGCGTTTGTTTCCCAGTTCTAAATGGAGTTGAATCACATGCAGTTTTTGGTCCTACGAGCAAGAGTTGTTTTCTGGTAAGGAAAGTCACTATTGCGCACCCGTTGACATACACAGTGCAAATAGCACTCGCGTCTGTTTCCAGCAAGTACAGTGTATTGGACTGAAGAGGAGCTACTATTCTAGTCAGTTTCCTAGGCAGAATTGAACTAGACATGGCCCGTGTGTGTATGAAGCACATTTCTTTTGTTCTGAGCAAGCTCACTGTTCTGGCCCTATAGGAAACACAGTAGAGAAGAAGAGTGCTCTTTTCTCAAAAGCAGAGTGTGTTTCTTGTAAGGCGAGATAGCATTTGTTTCCCAGTCCTAAATGGAGTTGAATCACATGCAGTTTCTGGTCCTACGAGCAAGAGTTGTTTTCTGGTCCTACGAGCGAGAGTTTTTTTCTGGTAAAAAGAGTCACTATTGCGCTCCCAATGCCGTACAAAGTGCAAATAGCACTCGCGTCTGTTCCCAGCAAGTACACTGTATTGGACTGAAGAGTAGCTACTGTTCTTGTCAGTTTCCTAAGCAGAGTTGAACTAGATATGGCCCGTGTGTGCAGGAAGCACAGTTCTTTTGTTCTGAGCAAGCTCACTCTTCTGGCCCTATAGGAAACACAGTAGAGTAGAAGAGTGCTCTTTTCTCAAAAGCAGAATATGTTTATTGTAAGGCGAGCTGGTGTTTGTTTCCCAGTCCTCAATGGAGTTGAATCACATGCAGTTTTTGGTCCTATGCGCAAGAGTTGTTTTCTGGTAAGGAAAGTCACTATTGCGCTCCCATTGCCAAACACAGTGCAAATAGCACTCGCATCTGTTCCCAGCAAGTACAGTGTATTGGACTGAAGAGGAGCTACTGTTCTTGTCAGTCTCCTAAGCAGAATTGAACAGGACATGGCCATTTGTGTAGGAAGCACAGTTCTTTTGTTCTGAGCAAGCTCACTGTACTGGCCCTATAGGAAACACAGTAGAGTAGAAGAGTGCTCCTTTTTCAAAAGCAGAGTGTGTTTCTTGTAAGGCGAGCCAGTGTTTGTTTCCCAGTCCTAAATGGAGTTGAGTCACATGCAGTTTTTTGTCCTACGAGCAAGAGTTGTTTTCTGGGAAGGAAAGTCACTATTGTGCTCCCGTTGACATACACAGTGCAAATAGCACTCGCGTTTGTTCCCAGCAAGTACAGAGTATTGGACTTAAGAGGAGCTACTGTTCTTGTCAGTTGCCTAGAGGAGTTGAAATAGATATGGCCCGTGTGTGTAGGAAGCACAGTTCTTTTGTTGTGAGCAAGCTCACTGTTCGGACCCCATAGAACACATAGTAGAGAAGAAGAGTGCTCTTTTCTCAAAAGCAGAGTGTATTTCTTGTAAGGCGAGCTAGCTTTTGTTTCCCAGTCCTAAATAAATTTGAATCACATGCAGTTTTTGGTCCTACGAATAGAGTTATTTTTTGGTAAGAAGAGTCACTATTGCGCTACCAATGCCATACACAGTACAAATAGCACTTGCGTCTGTTCCAATCAAGTACAGTGTATTGGACTGAAGAGGAGCTACTGTTCTTGTCAGTTTCCTAAGCAGAATTGAACTAGATATGGCCCGTATGTGTATGAAGCACATTTGTTTTGTTCTGAGCAAGCTCACTGTTCTGGCCCTATAGGAAACACAATAGAGTAGAAGAGTGCTCTTTTCTCAAAAGCAGAGTGTTTTTCTTGTAAGTCAAGCTAGCGTTTGTTTCCCAGTCCTAAATGGAGTTGAATCCCATGCAGTTTCTGGTCCTAGGAACCAGAGTTGTTTTGTGGTAAGAAGAGTCACTATTGCGCTCCCATTGTAATACACAGTGCAAATAGCACTGGCATCTGTTCCTAGCAAGTACAGTGTATTGGACTGAAGAGGAGCTACTGTTCTTGTCAGTTTCCTAAGCAGAGTTGAACTAGATATGGCCCGTGTGTGTAGGAAGCACAGTTCTTTTGTTCTGAGCAAGCTCTCTGTTCTGGCCCTATAGGAAACACAGTAGAGTACAAGAGTGCTCTTTTCTCAAAAGCAGAGTGTGTTTCTTGTAAGGCGTGATAGCATTTGTTTCCCAGTCCTAAAAGGAGTTGAATCACATGCAGTTTCTGGTCCTACGAGCAAGAGTTGTTTTCTGGAAAAAGAGTCACTATTGTGCTCCCATTGCTGTACACAGTGCAAATAGCACTCGCGTCTGTTCCCAGCAAGTACAGTGTATTGGACTGAAGGGGATCTACTGTTCTCATCTATTTCCTAAGCAGAGTTGAACTAGATATGGCCCGTGTGCGTAGGAAGCACAGTTCTTTTGTTCTGAGCAAGCTCACTGTTCTGACCCCATAGGACACATAGTAGAGAAGAAGAGTGCTCTTTTCTAAAAAGCAGAGTGTATTTCTTGTAAGGCGAGCTAGCTTTTGTTTTCCAGTCCTAAATGAATTTGAATCACATGCAGTTTCTGGTCCTACGAGTAGAGTTATTTTTTGGTAAGAAGAGTCACTTTTGCGCTCCCAATGCCATACACAGTACAAATAGCACTTGCGTCTGTTCCTATCAAGTACAGTGTATTGGGCTGAAGAGGAGCTACTGTTCTTGATAGTTTCCTAAGCAGAGTTGAACTAGATATGGCCCATGTGTATAGGAAGCACAGTTCATTTGTTCTTAGCAAGCTCACTGTTCGGACCCCATAGGAAACACAATAGAGTAGAAGAGTGCTCTTTTCTCAAAAGCAGAGTGTGTTTCTTGTAAACGAGCTAGCGTTTGCTTCCCAGACTGAAATGGAGTTGAATCACATGCTGTTTCTGGTACTACGATCAAGAGTTGTTTTCTGGTAAGAAGAGTCACAATTTCGCTCCCATTGTCCTACACAGGGCAAATAGCACTGGCGTCTGTTCCCAGCATGTACAGTGTATTGGACTGAAGAGGATCTACTGTTCTTGTCAGTTTCTGATGAAGAGTTGAACTAGATATGGCCCCTGTGTTTAGGAAGCACATTTCTTTTGTTCTGAGCAAGCTCACTGTTCTGGCCCTATAGGAAAAACAGTTGAGTAGAAGAGTACTCTTTTCTCAAAAGCAGAGTGTGTTTCTTGTAAGGCGAGCTAGCATTTGTTTCCCAGTCCTAAATGGAGTTGAATCACATGCAGTTTCTGGTCCTAAAAGCAAGAGTATTTTCTGGTAAGAAGAGTCACTATTGTGCTCCCGTTGTCATACACATGGCAAATAGCACTGGCATTTGTTACCAGCATGTACAGTGTATTGGACTGAAGAGGATCTACTGTTCTTGTCAGGTTCCTAAGCAGAGTTGAACTAGATATGGCCCGTGTGTGTATGAAGCACATTTCTTTTGTTCTGAGCAAGCTCACTGTTCTGGCCCTATAGGAAACACAGTAGAGTAGAAGAGTGCTCTTTTCTCAAAATCAGAGTGTGTTTCTTGTAAGGCAAGCTAGCGTTTGTTTCCCAGTCCTAAATGGAGTTGAATCCCATGCAGTTTCTGGTCCTAGGAGCAAGTGTTGTTTTGTGTTAAGAAGAGTCACTATTGCGCTCCAATTGTCATACACTGTGCATATAGCACTGGCGTCTGTTCCCACCAAGTACAGTGTATTGGACTGAAGGGGATGTACTGTTCTTGTCAATTTCCTAAGCAGAATTGAACTAGATATGGCCCGTGTGTGTAGGAAGCACAGATCTTTTTTTCTGAGCAAGCTCACTGTTCGGAACCCATAGGAAACACAGTAGAGTAGAAGTGTGCCCTTTTCTCAAATCAGAGCTTGTTTCTTGTAAGGCAAGCTAGCGTTTGTTTCCCATTCCTAAGTGGAGTTGAATCACATGCAGTTTCTGGTCCTAAGAGCCAGAGTTGTTTTCTGGTAAGAAGGGTCACTATTGTGCTCCCATTTCTGTACACAGTACAAATAGCACTCGTCTGTTCCCAGCAAGTACAGTGTATTGGACTGAAGAGGAGCTACTATTCTCATCAGTTTCCTAAGCAGATTTGAACTAGATATGGCCCTGTGTGTAGGAAGCACAGTTCTTTTGTTCTGAGCAAGCTCACTGTTCTGGCCTTATAGGAAACACAGTAGAGTACAAGAGTGCTCTTTTCTCAAAAGCAGAGAGTGTTTCTTGTAAGGCGAGATAGCATTTGTTTCCCAGTCCTAAATGGAGTTGAATCACATGCAGTTTCTGTTCCTACGAGCAAGAGTTGTTTTCTGGTAAAAAGAGTCACTATTGCGCTCCAATGCCGTACACAGTGCAAATAGCACTCGCATCTGTTCCCAGCAAGTACAGTGTATTGGACTGAAGAGGAGCTACTGTTCTTGTCAGTTTTCTAAGCAGAGTTGAACTAGATATGGCCGTGTGTGCAGGAAGCACAGTTCTTTTGTTCTGAGCAAACTCTCTGTTCTGGCCCTATAGGAAACACAGTAGAGTAGAAGAGTGCTCTTTTCTCAAAAGCAGAGTGTGTTTCTTGTAAGGCGAGCTAACGTTTGTTTCCCAGTCCTAAATGGAGTTGAATCACATGCAGTTTTTGGTCCTACGAGCAAGAGTTGTTCTCTGGTAAGGAAAGTCACTATTGTGCTCCTGTTGACAAACACAGTGCAAATAGCACTCGTGTCTGTTCCCAGCAAGTACAGTGTATTGGACTGAAAAGGAGCTACTGTTCTTGTCAGTTTCCTAAGCAGAGTTGAACTAGATATGGCCCGTGTGCATAGGAAGCACAGTTCTTTTGTTCTGAGCAAGCTCACTGTTCGGACCCCATAGGACACATAGTAGAGAAGAAGAGTGCTCTTTTCTCAAAAGCAGAGTGTATTTCTTGTAAGGCGAGCTAGCTTTTGTTTCCCAGTCCTAAATGAATTTGAATCACATGCAGTTTCTGGTCCTATGAGCAAGAGTTGTTTTCTGGTAAGAAGAGTCACTATTGCGTTCCCACTGCTGTACACAGTGCAAATAGCACTCGCGTATGTTCCCAGCAAGTACAGTGTATTGGACTAAAGAGGAGCTACTGTACTTGTCAGTTTCCTAAGCAGAGTTGAACTAGATATGGCCCATGTGTGTGGGAAGCACAGTTCTTTTCTTCTGAGCAATCTCACTGTTCTGACCCTATAGGAAACACAGTAGAGTAGAAGAGTGCTCTTTTCTCAAAAGCAGAGTGTGTTTCTTGTAAGGCGAGCTAGCGTTTGTTTCCCAGTCCTAAATGGACTTGAATCACATACAGTTTTTGGTCCTACACACAAGAGTTGTTTTCTGGAAAGGAAAGTCACTATTGCGCTCCCATTGCCATACACAGTGCAAATAGCACTCGCATCTGTTCCCAGCAAGTATAGTGTATTGGACTGAAGAGGAGCTACTGTTCTTGTCAGTTTCCTAATCAGAATTGAACTGGATATGCCCGTTTGTATGGGAAGCACAGTTCCTTTGTTCTGAGTAAGCTCTCTGTACTGGCCCTATAGGAAACACAGTAGAGTAGAAGAGTGCTCTTTTCTCAAAAGCAGAGTGTGTTTCTTGTAAGGCGAGCTAGCATTTCTTTCCAGTCCTAAATGGAGTTGAATCACATGCAGTTTTTGGTCCTACGAGCAAGAATTGTTTTCTGGTAAGAAGAGTCACTATTGCACTCCCATTGTCAGACACAGGGCAAATAGCACTGGCTTCTGTTCCCAGCATGTACAGTGTATTGGACTGAAGAGGATCTACTGTTCTTGTCAGTTTCCGATGCAGAGTTGAACTAGATATGGCCCGTGTGCGTAGGAAGCACAGTTCTTTTGTTCTGAGCAAGCTCACTGTTCTGGCCCTATAGGAAACACAATAGAGTAGAAGAGTACTCTTTTCTCAAAAGCATAGTGTGTTTCTGGCAAGGCGAGCTAACATTTGTTTCCCAGTCCTAAATGGATTTGAATCACATGCAGTTTCTAGTCCTACAAGCAAGAGTATTTTCTGGTAAGAAGAGTCACTATTGCGCTACCATTGTCATACACAGGGCAAATAGCACTGGCATTTGTTCCCAGCATGTACAGTATATTGGACTGAAGAGGTTCTATTGTTCTTGTCAGGTTCCTAAGCAGAGTTGAACTAGATATGGCCCGTGTGTGTAGGAAGCACATTTCTTTTGTTCTGAGCATGCTCACTGTTCTGGCACTATAGGAAACACAGTAGAGTAGAAGAGTGCTCTTTTCTCAAAAGGAGAGTGTGTTTCTTGTAAGGCGAGCTAGCGTTTGTTTCCCAGTCCTAAATGGAGTTGAATCCCATGCAGTTTCTGGTCCTAGGAGCAAGAGTTGTTTTGTGGTAAGAAGAGTCACTATTGTGCTCTCATTGTCATACACAGTGCAAATAGCACTGGCGTCTGTTCCCAGCAAGTACAGTGTATTGGACTGAAGAGGAGCTACTGTTCTTGTCAGTTTCCTAAGCAGAGTTGAACTAGATATGGCCGTGTGTGCAGGAAGCACAGTTCTTTTGTTCTGAGCATGCTCACTGTTCTGCCCCTATAGGAAAGACAGTAGAGTAGAAGAGTGCTCTTTTCTCAAAAGCAGAGTATGTTTCTTGTAAGGCTAGCTGGTGTTTGTTTCCCAGTCCTCAATGGAGTTGAATCACATGCAGTTTTTGATCCTACGCTCAAGATTTGTTTTCTGGTAAGGAAAGTCACTATTGCGCTCCCATTACCAAACACAGAGCAAATAGCACTCGCATCTGTTCCCAGCAAGTACAGTGTATTGGACTGAAGAGGGGCTACAGTTCTTGTCAGTTTCCTAAGCATAATTGAACTGTATATGGCCATTTGTGTTGGAAGCACAGTTCTTTTTTTCTGAGCAAGCTCACTGTACTGGCCCTGTAGGAAACACAGTAGAGTAGAAGAGTGCTCTTTTCTCAAAAGCAGAGTGTGATTCTTGTAAGGCGAGCCAGCGTTTGTTTCCCAGTCCTAAATGGAGTTGAATCACATTCAGTTTTTGGTCCTACGAGCAAGAGTTGTTTTCTGGTAAGGAAAGTCACTATTGCGCTCCCGTTGACATACACAGTGCAAATAGCACTCGCGTCTGGTCCCAGCAAGTACAGTGTATTGGACTGAAGAGGAGCTACTGTTTTTGTCAGTTTCCTAAGCAGAGTAGAACTAGATATGGCCCGTGTGCGTAGGAAGCACAGTTCTTTTGTTCTGAGCAAGCTCACTGTTCGGACCCCATAGGACTCATAGTAGAGAAGAAGAGTGCTCTTTTCTCAAAAGCAGAGTGTGTTTCTTGTAAGGCGAGCTAGTTTTTTGTTTCCCAGTCCTAAATGATTTTGAATCACATGCAGTTTCTTGTCATATGAGTAGAGTTATTTTTTGGTAAGAATAGTCACTATTGCGCTCCCAATGCCATACACAGTACAAATAGCACTTGCGTCTATTCCAATCAAGTACAGTGTATTGGACTGATGAGGAGCTACTGTTCTTGTCAGTTTCCTAAGCAGAGTTCAACTAGATATGGCCCGTGTGTATAGGAAGCACAGTTCTTTTGTTCTGAACAAGCTCACTGTTCGGACCCCATAGGAAACACAGTAGAGTAGAA
This sequence comes from Peromyscus eremicus, assembly GCF_949786415.1. Classification (NCBI taxonomy): domain Eukaryota; kingdom Metazoa; phylum Chordata; class Mammalia; order Rodentia; family Cricetidae; genus Peromyscus; species Peromyscus eremicus. The sequence goes on along the minus strand of NW_026735474.1, from coordinate 39,207 downwards.
GAGTGCTCTTTTCTCAAAAGCAGAGTGTGTTTCTTGTAAGGCGAGATAGCTTTTGTTTCCCAGTCCTAAATGAATTTGAATCACATGCAGTTTCTTGTCCTACGAGTAGAGTTATTTTTTGGTAAGAAGAGTCACTATTGCGCTCCCAATGCCATACACAGTACAAATAGCACTTGTGCCTGTTCCAATCAAGTACCGTGTATTGGACTGAAGAAGAGCTACTGTTCTTGTCAGTTTACTAAGCAGAGTTGAACTAGATATGGCCCGTGTGTATGAAGCACATTTCTTGTGTTCTGAGCAAGCTCACTGTTCTGGCCCTATAGGAAACACAGTAGAGTAGAAGAGTGCTCTTTTCTCAAAAGCAGAGTGTGTTTCTTGTAAGGCGAGCTAGCGTTTGTTTCCCAGTCCTAAAAGGAGTTGTATCCCATGCAGTTTCTGGTCCTAGGAGCAAGAGTTGTTTTGTGGTAAGAAGAGTCACTATTGCGCTCCCATTGTCATACACAGTGCAAATAGCACTCGCATCTGTTCCCAGCAAGTACAGTGTATTGGACTGAAGAGGAGCTACTGTTCTCTTCAGTTTCCTAAGCAGAGTTGAACTAGATATGGCCCATGTGTTATGGAAGCACAGTTCTTTTGTTCTGAGCAAGCTCACTGTTCTGGCCCTATAGGAAACACAGTAGAGTAAAAGAGAGCTCTTTTCTCAAAAGCAAGGTGTGTTTCTTGTAAGGCGAGATAGCATTTGTTTCCCAGTCCTAAATGAAGTTGAATCACATGCAGTTTCTGGTCCTATGAGCAAGAGTTGTTTTCTGGTAAAAAAGAGTCACTATTGCGCTCCCAATGCCGTAAACAGTGCAAATAGCACTTGCGTCTGTTCCCAGCAAGTACAGTGTATTGGACTAAAGAGGAGCTACTGTTCTTGTCAATTTCCTAAGCAGAGTTGAACTAGATATGGCCCGTGTGTGCAGGAAGCACAGTTCTTTGGTTCTGAGCATGCTCACTGTTCTGGAACTATAGGAAACACAGCAGAGTAGAAGTGTTCCCTATTCTCAAAAGCGAGGGTGTTTCTTGAAAGGCGAGTTAGCGTTTGTTTCCCAGTCCTAAGTGGAGTTGAATCACATGCAGTTTCTGGTCCTAAGAGCAAAAGTTGTTTTCTGGTAAGAAATGTCACTATTGTGCTCCTATTACTGTACACAGTGCAAATAGCACGCGCGTCTGTTCCCAGCAAGTACAGTGTATTGGACTGAAGAGGAGCTACTGTTCTCGTCAGTTTCCTAAGCAGAGTTGAACTACATATGGCCGTGTGTCTGGGAAGCACAGATCATTTGTTCTGAGCAAGCTCACTGTTCTGGCCCTATAGGAAACACAGTAGAGTACAAGAGTGCTCTTTTCTCAAAAGCAGAGTGTGTTTCTTGTAAGGCTAGATAGCATTTTTTTCCCAGTCCTAAATGGAGTTGAATCACATGCAGTTTCTGGTCCTACGAGCAAGAGTTGTTTTCTGGTAAAAAGAGTCACTATTGTGCTCCCAATGCCGTACACAGTGCAAATAGCACTCGCGTCTGTTCCCAGCAAGTATTGTGTATTGGACTGAGGAGGAGCTACTGTTCTTGTCAGTTTCCTAAGCAGAGTTGAACTAGATATGGCCCGTGTGTGCAGGAAGCTCAGTTCTTTGGTTCTGAGCATGCTCACTGTTCTGGCCCTATAGGAAACACAGTAGAGTAGAAGAGTGCTCTTTTCTTAAAAGCAGAGTGTGTTTCTGGTAAGGCAAGATAGCTTTTGTTTCCCAGTCCTAAATGAAGTTGAATCAAATGCAGTTTCTGGTCCTACTAGCAAGAGTTGTTTTCTGGTAAGGAAAGTCACTATTGCGCTCCCATTGCCAAACACAGTGCAAATAGCACTCGCATCTGTTACCAGAAAGTACAGTGTATTGGACTGAAGAGGAGCTACTGTTCTTGCAGTTTCCTAAGCAGAATTGAACTGGATATGGCCATTTGTGTAGGAAGCACAGTTCTTTTGTTCTGAGCAAGCTCACTGTACTGGCCCTATAGGAAACACAGTAGAGTAGAAGAGTGCTCTTTTCTCAAAAGCAGAGTCTGTTTCTTGTAAGGCGAGCCAGCGTTTGTTTCCCAGTCCTAAATGGAGTTGAATCACATGCAGTTTTTGGTCCTATGAGCAAGAGTTATTTTCTGGTAAAGAAAGTCACTATTGTGCTCCCGTTGACATACACAGTGCAAATAGCACTCGCGTCTGTTCCCAGCAAGTACAGTGTATTGGACTGAAGAGGAGCTACTGTTCTTGTCAGTTTCCTAAGCAGAGTTGAACTAGATATGGCCCGTGTGCATAGGAAGGACAGTTCTTTTGTTCTGAGCAAGCTCACTGTTCGGACCCCACAGGACCCATAGTAGAGAAGAAGAGTGCTCTTTTCTCAAAAGCAGAGTGTGTTTCTTGTAAGGCAAGCTAGCTTTTGTTTCCCAGTCCTAAATGAATTTGAATGACATGCAGTTTCTGGTCCTATGAGCAAGAGTTGTTTTCTGGTAAGAAGAGTCACTATTGCGCTCCCATTGCTGTACACAGTGCAAATAGCACTTGCGTATGTTCCCAGCAAGTACAGTGTATTGGACTAAAGAGGAGCTACTGTTCCTGTTCAGTTTTCTAAGCAGAGTTGAACTAGATATGGCCCATGTGTGTAGGAAGCACAGTTCTTTTCTTCTGAGCAATCTCACTGTTCTGGCCCTATAGGAAACACAGTAGAGTAGAAGAGTGCTCTTTTCTCAAAAGCAGAGTGTGTTTCTTGTAAGGCGAGCTAGCGTTTGTTTCCCAGTCCTAAATGGAGTTGAATGACATACAGTTTTTGGTCCTACATGCAAGAGTTGTTTTCTGGTAAGGAAAGTCACTATTGCGCTCCCATTGCCATACACAGTGCAAATAGCACTCGCATCTGTTCCCAGCAAGTATAGTGTATTGGACTGAAAAGGAGCTACTGTTCTTGTCAGTTTCCTAAGCAGAGTTGAACTAGATATGGCCCGTGTGTGTAGGAAGCACAGTTCTTTTGTTCTGAGCAAGCTCACTGTACTGGCCCTATAGGAAAAACAGCAGAGTAGAAGCGTGCTCTTTTCTCAAAAGCAGATTGTGTTTCTTGTAAGGCGAGGCTAGCGTCTGTTTCCCAGTCCTAAATGGAGTTGAATCACATGCAGTTTTGGGTCCTATGAGCAAGAGTTTTTTTCTGGTAATGAAAGTCACTATTGCGCTCCCATTTCCATACACAGTGCAAATAGCAATCTCATCTGTTCTCAGCAAGTACAGTGTATTGGACTGAAAAGGAGCTACTGTTCTCGTCAGTTTCCTATGCAGAGTTGAACTAGATATTGCCTGTGTGTGTAGGAAGCACAGTTCTTTTGTTCTGAGCAAGCTCACCCTTCTGGCCTTATAGGAAAGAAAGTAGAGGAGAAGAGTGCTCTTTTCTCAAAAGCAGAGTGTGTTTCTTGTAATGCGAGCTAGCGTTTGTTTCCCAGTCCTAAATGGAGTTGAATCACATGCAGTTTCTCGTCCTATGAGCAAGAGTTGTTTTCTGGTAAGAAGAGACACTATTGTGCTTCCATTGTCATACACAGGGCAAATAGAACGGGCGTCTTTTCCCAGCATGTAGAGTGTATTGGACTGAAGAGGAGCTACTGTTCTTGTCAGTTTCCTAAGCAGAATTAATTGGATATGGCCATGTGTATAGGAAGCACAGTTCTTTTGTTCTGAGCAAGCTCACTGTACTGGCCCTATAGGAAACACAGTAGAGTAGAAGAGTGCTCTTTTCTCAAGAGCAGAGTGTGTTTCTTGTAAGGCGAGCTAGCGTTTGTTTCCCAGTCCTAAATGGAGTTGAATCACATGCAGTTTCTGTTCCTACGAGCAAGAGTTGTTTTCTGGTAAAAAGAGTCACTATTGCGCTCCCAATTCCGTACACAGTGCAAATAGCACTCGCGTCTGTTCCCAGCAAATACAGTGTATTGGACTGAAGAGGATCTACTGTTCTTGTCAGTTTCCTAAGCAGAGTTGAACTAGATATGGCCCGTGTGTGCAGGAAGCACAGTTCTTTTGTTCTGAGCAAGCTCTCTGTTCTGGCCCTATAGGAAACACAGTAGAGTAGAAGAGTGCTCTTTTCTCAGAAGCAGAGTGTGTTTCTTGTAAGACGAGCTAGTGTTTGTTTCCAAGTCCTAAAAGGAGTTGAATCACATGCAGTTTCTGGTCTTACGAGCAAGAGTTTTTTTCTGTAAGAAGAGTCACTATTGCGCTGCCATTGCTGTACAAAGTGCAAATAGCACTGGCCTCTATTCCCAGCATGTACAGTGTATTGCCTGAAGAGGATCTACTTTTCTTGTCAGTTTACTAAACAGAATTGAAATAGATATGGCCGTGTGTTTAGGAAGCACAGTTCTTTTGTTCTGAGCAAGCTCATTGTTCTGGCGCTATAGGAAACACAGTAGACTAGAAGAGTGCTCTTTTCTCAAAAGCAGAGTGTTTTTCTTGTAAGGCGAGCTAGCGTTTGTTTCCCAGTCCTAAACGGAGTTGAATGACATGCAGTTTCTGGTCCTATGAGCAAGAGTTGTTTTCTGGTAAGAAGAGTCACTATTGTGCTCCCATTGCTGTACACAGTGCAAATAGCACTCGCGTATGTTCCCAGCAAGTACAGTGTATTGGACTGAAGGGGAGCTACTGTTCTTGTCAGTTTCCTAAGCAGAGTTGAACTAGATATGGCCCGTGTTTGTAGGAAGCACAGTTCTTTTCTTCTGAGCAATCTCACTGTTCTGGCCCTATAGGAAACACAGTAGAGTAGAAGAGTGCTCTTTTCTCAAAAGCAGAGTGTGTTTTTTGTAAGGCGAGCTAGCGTTTGTTTCCCAGTCCTAAATGGAGTTGAATCACATATAACTTTTGGTCCTACACGCAAGAGTTGTTTTCTGGTAAGGAAAGTCACTATTGTGCTCCCATTGCCATACACAGTGCAAATAGCACTCGCATCTGTTCCCAGCAAGTATAGTATATTGGACTGAAGAGGAGCTACTGTTCTTGTCAGTTTCCTAAGCAGAATTGAACTGGATATGGTCTTTTGTGTAGGAAGCACAGTTCTTTTGTTCTGAGCAAGCTCACTGTACTGGCCCTATAGGAAACAAAGTAGAGTAGAAGAATGCTCTTTTCTCAAAAGCAGAGTGTGTTTCTTGTAAGGCGAGCTAGTGTTTGTTTCCCAATCAGAAAAGGATTTGAATCACATGCAGTTTCTGGTCCTATGAGCAAGAGTTCTTTTGTGGTAAAAGGAGTCACTTTTGTGCTCCATTCGCCATACACAGTGCATAGAGCACTCGCGTCTGTTCCCAGCAAGTACAGTGTATTGGACTTAAGAGAAGCTACTGTTCTCATCAGTTTCCTAAGTGGAGTTGAACTAGATATGGCCCGTAAGTTGGAAGCACAGTTCTTTTGTTCTGAGCAAGCTCACTCTTCTGGCCCTATAGGAAACAAAGTAGAGTAGAAGAATGCTCTTTTCTCAAAAGCAGAGCGTGTTTCTTGTAAGGCAAGCTAGCGTTTGTTTCCCAGTCCTAAGTGGAGTTGAATCACATGCAGTTTCTGGTCCTAAGAGCAAAAGTTGTTTTCTGGTAAGAAAAGTCACTATTGTGCTCCTATTACTGTACACAGTGCCAATAGTGCTCGCGTCTGTTCGCAGCAAGTACAGTGTATTGGACTGAAGAGGAGCTAATGTTCTCGTCAGTTTCCTAAGCATAGTTGAAGTACATATGGCCCGTGTGTTTAGGAAGCACAGATCTTTTGTTCTTTGCAAGCTCACTGTTCTGGCCCTATAGGAGACACAGTAGAATAAAAGAGAGCTCTTTTCTCAAAAGCAGGGTGTGTTTCTTGTAAGGCAAGCTAGCATTTGTTTCCCAGTCCTAAATGGAGTTGAATCACATGCAGTTTCTGGTCCTACGAGCAAGAGTTTTTTCTGGTAAGAAGAGTCACTATTGCGCTCCCACTGTCATACACAGGACAAATAGCACTGGCATCTGTTCCCAGCATGTACAGTGTATTGGACTGAAGAGGATCTACTGTTCTTCTCAGGTTCCTAAGCAGATATGAACTAGATATGGCCCGTGTGTGCAGGAAGCACCTTTCTTTTGTTCTGAGCAAGCTCACTGTTCTGGCCTGATAGGAAACACAGTAGAGTAGAAGAGTGCTCTTTTCTCAAAAGCAGAGTGTGTTTCTTGTAAGGCGAGCTAGCGTTTGTTTCCCAGTCCTAAATGGAGTTGAATCACATGCAGTTTCTGGTTCTACGAGCAAGAGTTGTTTTCTGGTAGGAAAAGTCACTATTGTGCTCCCATTGTCATACACAGTGCAAATAGCACTGGCGTCTGTTCCCAGCAAGTACAGTGTAATGGACTGAAGAGGATCTACTGTTCTTGTCAGTTTCCTAAGCAGAATTGAACTAGATATGGCCCGTGTGTGTAGGATGCACAGTTCTTTTTTTCTGAGCAAGCCACTGTACTGGCCCTCTAGGAAAAACAGCAGAGTAGAAGAGTGCTCTTTTCTCAAAAGCAGAGTGTGTTTCTTGTAAGTCGAGGCTAGCGTCTGTTTCCCAGTCGTAAATAGAGTTGAATCACATGCAGTTTTTGGTCCTACGAGCAAGAGTTGTTTTCTGGTAAGGAAAGTCACTATTGCGCTCCCATTTCCATACACAGTGCAAATAGCACTCGCATCTGTTCCCAGCAAGTACAGTGTATTGGACTGAAAAGGAGCTTCTGTTCTCGTCAGCTTCCTATGCAGAGTTGTACTAGATATTGCCTGTGTGTGTAGGATGCACAGTTCTTTTGTTCTGAGCAAGCTCACTGTTCGGATCTCATAGGAAACACAGTAGAGTAGAAGAGTGCTCTTTTCTCAAAAGCAGAGTGTGTTTGTTTCCCAGTCTGAAATGGAGTTGAATCCAATGCAGTTTCTGGTCCTACGAGCAAGAGTTGTTTTCTGGTAAGAATAGTCACTATTACGCTCCCATTGCCATACACAGTGCAAATAGCACTCATGTCTGTTCCCAGGAAGTACAGTGTATTGGACTGAAGAGGAGCTGCTGTTCTTGTCAGTTTAATAAGCAGAGTTGAACTAGATAAGACTTCTGTGTGTAGGAAGCACAGTTCTTCTGTTCTGAGCAAGCTCACTGTTCGGATCCAATAGGAAACACAGTAGAGTAGAAGAGTTCTCCTATCTCAAAAGCAGAGTGTGTTTCTTGTAAGGTAAGCTAGTGTTTGTTTCCCAGTCAGAAATAAAGTTGAATCCCATGCAGTTTCTGGTCCTACGAGCAAGACTTTTTTTCTTTTAAGAAGAGTCACTATTGCGCTCCCATTGCCATACACAGTGCAAATAGCGCTTGCGTCTGTTCGCAGCAAGTACAGTGTACTGGACTGAAGAGGAACTACTGCTCTTGTCAGTTTCCTAAGCAGAGTTGAATTAGATATGGGCCCTGTGTGTAGGAAGCACAGTTCTTTTGTTCTGCACAAGCTCACTGTTCGGACCTCATAGGAAACACTGAAGAGTAGAAGAGTGCTCTTTTCTGAAAAGCAGAGTGTGTTTCTTGTAAGGCGAGCTAGTGTTTGTTTCCCAGTCTGAAATGGAGTTGAATCCCATGCAGTTTCTGGTCCTACGAGCAAGAGTTGTTTTCTGGTAAGAAGAGTCACTATTGCGCTCCCATTGCCATATACAGTGCAAATAGCACTCGCATCTGTTCCCAGCAAGTACAGTGTATTGGTCTTAAGCGGAGCTACTGTTCTTGTCAGTTTCCTAAGCAGAGTGGAACTAGATATGGCCCGTGTGTGTAGGAAGCACAGTTCTTTTCTTCTGAGCAAGCTCACTGTTTGGACCCCAAAGGAAACACAGTAGAGTAGAAGAGTGCTCTTTTCTCAAAAGCAGAGTGTGTTTCTTGTAAGGCGAGCTAGCGTTTGTTTCCCAGTCCTAAATGGAGTTGAATCACATGCAGTTTCTGGTCCTACAAGAAAGAGTTGTTTTCTGGTAAGAAGAGTCACTATTGTGCTTCCATTGTCATACACAGGGCAAATAGCACTCGCGTCTGTTTCCAGCATGTGCAGTGTATTGGACTGAAGATGATCTACTGTCCTTGTCAGTTTCCTAAGCAGAATTGATCTAGATATGGCCCGTGTGTGTAGGAAGCACAGTTCTTTTGTTCTGAGCAATCTCACGTTTCTGACCCCATAGGAAACACAGTAGACTAGAAGAGTGCTCTTTTCTCAAAAGCAGAGTGTTTTTCTTGTAAGGCGAGCTAGCGTTTGTTTCCCAGTCCTAAACGGAGTTGAATGACATGCAGTTTCTGGTCCTATGAGCAAGAGTTGTTTTCTGGTAAGAAGAGTCACTATTGTGCTCCCATTGCTGTACACAGTGCAAATAGCACTCGCGTATGTTCCCAGCAAGTACAGTGTATTGGACTGAAGGGGAGCTACTGTTCTTGTCAGTTTCCTAAGCAGAGTTGAACTAGATATGGCCCGTGTTTGTAGGAAGCACAGTTCTTTTCTTCTGAGCAATCTCACTGTTCTGGCCCTATAGGAAACACAGTAGAGTAGAAGAGTGCTCTTTTCTCAAAAGCAGAGTGTGTTTTTTGTAAGGCGAGCTAGCGTTTGTTTCCCAGTCCTAAATGGAGTTGAATCACATATAACTTTTGGTCCTACACGCAAGAGTTGTTTTCTGGTAAGGAAAGTCACTATTGTGCTCCCATTGCCATACACAGTGCAAATAGCACTCGCATCTGTTCCCAGCAAGTATAGTATATTGGACTGAAGAGGAGCTACTGTTCTTGTCAGTTTCCTAAGCAGAATTGAACTGGATATGGTCTTTTGTGTAGGAAGCACAGTTCTTTTGTTCTGAGCAAGCTCACTGTACTGGCCCTATAGGAAACAAAGTAGAGTAGAAGAATGCTCTTTTCTCAAAAGCAGAGTGTGTTTCTTGTAAGGCGAGCTAGTGTTTGTTTCCCAATCAGAAAAGGATTTGAATCACATGCAGTTTCTGGTCCTATGAGCAAGAGTTCTTTTGTGGTAAAAGGAGTCACTTTTGTGCTCCATTCGCCATACACAGTGCATAGAGCACTCGCGTCTGTTCCCAGCAAGTACAGTGTATTGGACTTAAGAGAAGCTACTGTTCTCATCAGTTTCCTAAGTGGAGTTGAACTAGATATGGCCCGTAAGTTGGAAGCACAGTTCTTTTGTTCTGAGCAAGCTCACTCTTCTGGCCCTATAGGAAACAAAGTAGAGTAGAAGAATGCTCTTTTCTCAAAAGCAGAGCGTGTTTCTTGTAAGGCAAGCTAGCGTTTGTTTCCCAGTCCTAAGTGGAGTTGAATCACATGCAGTTTCTGGTCCTAAGAGCAAAAGTTGTTTTCTGGTAAGAAAAGTCACTATTGTGCTCCTATTACTGTACACAGTGCCAATAGTGCTCGCGTCTGTTCGCAGCAAGTACAGTGTATTGGACTGAAGAGGAGCTAATGTTCTCGTCAGTTTCCTAAGCATAGTTGAAGTACATATGGCCCGTGTGTTTAGGAAGCACAGATCTTTTGTTCTTTGCAAGCTCACTGTTCTGGCCCTATAGGAGACACAGTAGAATAAAAGAGAGCTCTTTTCTCAAAAGCAGGGTGTGTTTCTTGTAAGGCAAGCTAGCATTTGTTTCCCAGTCCTAAATGGAGTTGAATCACATGCAGTTTCTGGTCCTACGAGCAAGAGTTTTTTCTGGTAAGAAGAGTCACTATTGCGCTCCCACTGTCATACACAGGACAAATAGCACTGGCATCTGTTCCCAGCATGTACAGTGTATTGGACTGAAGAGGATCTACTGTTCTTCTCAGGTTCCTAAGCAGATATGAACTAGATATGGCCCGTGTGTGCAGGAAGCACCTTTCTTTTGTTCTGAGCAAGCTCACTGTTCTGGCCTGATAGGAAACACAGTAGAGTAGAAGAGTGCTCTTTTCTCAAAAGCAGAGTGTGTTTCTTGTAAGGCGAGCTAGCGTTTGTTTCCCAGTCCTAAATGGAGTTGAATCACATGCAGTTTCTGGTTCTACGAGCAAGAGTTGTTTTCTGGTAGGAAAAGTCACTATTGTGCTCCCATTGTCATACACAGTGCAAATAGCACTGGCGTCTGTTCCCAGCAAGTACAGTGTAATGGACTGAAGAGGATCTACTGTTCTTGTCAGTTTCCTAAGCAGAATTGAACTAGATATGGCCCGTGTGTGTAGGATGCACAGTTCTTTTTTTCTGAGCAAGCCACTGTACTGGCCCTCTAGGAAAAACAGCAGAGTAGAAGAGTGCTCTTTTCTCAAAAGCAGAGTGTGTTTCTTGTAAGTCGAGGCTAGCGTCTGTTTCCCAGTCGTAAATAGAGTTGAATCACATGCAGTTTTTGGTCCTACGAGCAAGAGTTGTTTTCTGGTAAGGAAAGTCACTATTGCGCTCCCATTTCCATACACAGTGCAAATTGCACTCGCATCTGTTCCCAGCAAGTACAGTGTATTGGACTGAAAAGGAGCTTCTGTTCTCGTCAGCTTCCTATGCAGAGTTGTACTAGATATTGCCTGTGTGTGTAGGATGCACAGTTCTTTTGTTCTGAGCAAGCTCACTGTTCGGATCTCATAGGAAACACAGTAGAGTAGAAGAGTGCTCTTTTCTCAAAAGCAGAGTGTGTTTGTTTCCCAGTCTGAAATGGAGTTGAATCCAATGCAGTTTCTGGTCCTACGAGCAAGAGTTGTTTTCTGGTAAGAATAGTCACTATTACGCTCCCATTGCCATACACAGTGCAAATAGCACTCATGTCTGTTCCCAGGAAGTACAGTGTATTGGACTGAAGAGGAGCTGCTGTTCTTGTCAGTTTAATAAGCAGAGTTGAACTAGATAAGACTTCTGTGTGTAGAAAGCACAGTTCTTCTGTTCTGAGCAAGCTCACTGTTCGGATCCAATAGGAAACACAGTAGAGTAGAAGAGTTCTCCTATCTCAAAAGCAGAGTGTGTTTCTTGTAAGGTAAGCTAGTGTTTGTTTCCCAGTCAGAAATAAAGTTGAATCCCATGCAGTTTCTGGTCCTACGAGCAAGACTTTTTTTCTTTTAAGAAGAGTCACTATTGCGCTCCCATTGCCATACACAGTGCAAATAGCGCTTGCGTCTGTTCGCAGCAAGTACAGTGTACTGGACTGAAGAGGAACTACTGCTCTTGTCAGTTTCCTAAGCAGAGTTGAATTAGATATGGGCCCTGTGTGTAGGAAGCACAGTTCTTTTGTTCTGCACAAGCTCACTGTTCGGACCTCATAGGAAACACTGAAGAGTAGAAGAGTGCTCTTTTCTGAAAAGCAGAGTGTGTTTCTTGTAAGGCGAGCTAGTGTTTGTTTCCCAGTCTGAAATGGAGTTGAATCCCATGCAGTTTCTGGTCCTACGAGCAAGAGTTGTTTTCTGGTAAGAAGAGTCACTATTGCGCTCCCATTGCCATATACAGTGCAAATAGCACTCGCATCTGTTCCCAGCAAGTACAGTGTATTGGTCTTAAGCGGAGCTACTGTTCTTGTCAGTTTCCTAAGCAGAGTGGAACTAGATATGGCCCGTGTGTGTAGGAAGCACAGTTCTTTTCTTCTGAGCAAGCTCACTGTTTGGACCCCAAAGGAAACACAGTAGAGTAGAAGAGTGCTCTTTTCTCAAAAGCAGAGTGTGTTTCTTGTAAGGCGAGCTAGCGTTTGTTTCCCAGTCCTAAATGGAGTTGAATCACATGCAGTTTCTGGTCCTACAAGAAAGAGTTGTTTTCTGGTAAGAAGAGTCACTATTGTGCTTCCATTGTCATACACAGGGCAAATAGCACTCGCGTCTGTTTCCAGCATGTGCAGTGTATTGGACTGAAGATGATCTACTGTCCTTGTCAGTTTCCTAAGCAGAATTGATCTAGATATGGCCCGTGTGTGTAGGAAGCACAGTTCTTTTGTTCTGAGCAATCTCACGTTTCTGACCCCATAGGAAACACTTTAGAGTAGAAGAGGGCTCTTTTCTCAAAAGCAGAGTGTGTTTCTTGTAAGGCGAGCTAGTGTTTGTTTCCCAGTCTGAAATGGAGTTGAATCCCATGCAGTTTTTGGTCCTAAGAGCAAGAGTTGTTTTCTGGTAAGAAGAGTCACTATTGTGCTCCGATTGCCATATACAGTGCAAATAGCTCTCGCGTCTTTTCCCAGCAAGTACAGTGTATTGGACTGAATAGGAGCTACTGTTCTTGTCAGTTTCCTACACAGAGTTGAACTAGATATGGCCCGTGTGTTTAGGAAGCACAGTTCTTTTGTTCTGAGCAAGCTCACTGTTTGAACCCCAAAGGAAACACAGTAGAGTTGAAAAGTGCTTTTTTCTCAAAAGCAGATTGTGTTTCTTGTAAGGCGAGCTAGCGTTTGTTTTGCAGTCCTAAATGGAGTTGAACCACATGCAGTTTCTGTTCCTACAAGCAAGAGTTGTTTTCTGGTAAGAAGAGTCACTATTGCTCTCCCATTGCCATATACAGTGCAAAGAGCACTGGCGTCTGTTCCCAGCAAGTACAGTGTATGGGACAGAAGAGGATCTACTGTTCTTGTCAGTTTCTTAAGCAGAATTGAACTAGATATGACCGTGTGTGTAGGAAGCACAGTTCTTTTGTTCTGAGCAAGCTCACTGTTTTGGCCCTATAGGAAACACAGTAGAGTAGAAGAGTGCTCTTTTCTCAAAAGCAGAGTGTTTTTCTTGTAAGGCAAGCTAGCGTTTGTTTCCCAGTCCTAAATGGAGTTGAATCACATGCAGTTTTTGGTCCTACGAGCTAGAGTTGTTTTCTGGTAAGGAAAGTCACTATTGTGCTCCCATTGCCATACATAGTGCAAATAGCACTCGCGTCAGTTCCCAGCAAGTACAGTGTATTAGACTGAAGATGAGCTACTGTTCTTGGCAGTTTCCTAAGCAGAGTTGAACTAGATATGGCCCATGTGTGTAGGAAGCACAGTTCTTTTGTTCTGAGCAAGCTCACTGTTCTGGCCCTATAGGAAACACAGTAGAGTAGATGAGTGCTCTTTTCTCAAAAGCAGAGTGTGTTTCTAGTAAGGCAAGCTAGCGTTTGTTTCGCAGTCCTAAATGGAGTTGAATCCCATGCAGTTTCTGGTCCTACGAGCAAGAGTTGTTTTCTGGTAAGAAGAGTCACTATTGCGCTCCCATTGTCATACACAAGGCAAATAGCACTGGTGTCTATTCCCAGCATGTACAGTGTATTGGACTGAAGAGGACCTACTGTTCTTCTCAGTTTCCTAAGCAGAATTGAACCAGATATGGCCGTGTGTGTAGGAAGCACAGTCCTTTTCTTCTGAGCAAGCTCACTGTTTCGGCTCTTTTGAAAACAGAGTAGAGTAGAAGAGTGCTCTTTTCTCAAGAGCAGAGTGTGTTTCTTGTAAAGCAAGCTAGCATTTGTTTCCCAGTTCTAAATGGAGTTGAATCACATGCAGTTTTTGGTCCCATGAGCACGAGTTGTTTTCTGGTAAGGAAAGTCACTTTTGTGCTCCCATTCCCCTACACAGTGCAAATAGCGTGTATGTTCCCAGCAAGTACAGTGTATTGGACTGAAGAGGAGCTACTGTTCTTGTCATTTTCCTAAGCAGAGTTGAACTAGATATGGCCGTGTGTGTAGGAAGCACAGTTCTTTTGTTCTGAGCAAGCTCACTGTTTTGGCCCTGTATGAAACACAGTAGAGTAGAAGAGTGCTCTTTTCTCAAAAGCAGAGTGTGTTTCTTGTAAGGCGAGCTAGCGTTTGTTTCCCAGTCCTAAATGGAGTTGAATCACATGCGGTTTCTAGTCCTACGAGCAAGAGTTGTTTTCTGGTAAGAAGAGTCACTATTGCTCTCCCATTGTCATACACAGGGCAAATAGCACTCGCGTCTGTTCCCAGCAACTACAGTGTATTGGACTGAAGAGGATCTACTATTCTTGTCAGTTTCCTAAAAAGAATTGAACTAGATATGACCGTGTGTGTAGGAAGCACAGTTCTTTTGTTCTGAGCAAGCTCACTGTTCGGATACCATAGGAAACACAGTAGAGTAGAAGAGTTCTCTTTTCTCAAAAGCAGAGTGTGTTTCTTGTAAGTTGAGCTAGTGTTTGTTTCCCAGTCAGAAATAAATGTGTATCCCATGCAGTTTCTGGTCCTATGAGCAAGACATGTTTTCTGGTAAGAAGAGTCACTATTGCGCTCCCATTGCCATACACAGTGCAAATAGCACTTGCGTCTGTTCGCAGCAAGTACAATGTACTGGACTGAAGAAGAACTACTGTTCTTGTCATTTTCCTAAGCAGAGTTGAACTAGATATGGCCCGTGTGTGTAGGAAGCACAGTTCTTTTGTTCTGAGCAAGCTCACTGTTTGGACCCCAAAGGAAACACAGTAGAGTAGAAGAGTGCTCTTTTCTCAAAAGCAGAGTGTGTTTCTTGTAAGGCGATCTAGCGTTTGTTTCCCAGTCTTAAATGGAGTTGAATCACGTGCAGTTTCTGGTCCTAGGAGCAAGAGTTGTTTTCTGGTAAGAAGAGTCACTATTGCGCTTCCATTGTCATACACAGGGCAAATAGCACTCGTGTGTTTTCCCAGCATGTGCAGTGTATTGGACTGAAGATGATCTACTGTCCTTGTCAGTTTCCTAAGCAGAATTGATCTAGATATGGCCGTGTGTGTAGGAAGCACAGTTCTTTTGTTCTGAGCAAGCTCACTGTTATGACCCCATAAGATATACAGTAGAGTAGAAGAGTGCCCTTTTCTCAAAAGCAGCGTGTGTTTCTTGTAAGGCGAGCTACCTTTTTTTTTTTTTTTTCATCCTAAATGGAGTTGAATCACATGCAGTTTCTGGTCCTACGAGCAAGAGTTGTTTTCTGGTAAGAAGAGTCACTATTGCGCTTCCATTGTCATACACAGGGCAAATAGCACTGGCGTCTGTTCCCAGCATGTACAGTGTATTGGACTCATGAGGATCTACTGTCCTGGTCAGTTTCCTATGCAGAATTGATCTAGATATGGCCCGTGTGTTTAGGAAGCACAGTTCTTTTGTTCTGAGCAAGCTCACTGTTCTGGCCCTATTGGAAACTCAGTAGAGTAGAAGAGTGCTCTTTTCTCAAAAGCAGAGTGTGTTTCTTGTAAGGCGAGCTAGCGTTTGTTTCCCAGTCCTAAATGGAGTTGAATCCCATGCAGTTTCTAGTCCTACGAGCAAGAGTTGTTTTCTGGTAAGAAGAGTCACTATTGCGCTTCCATTGCCATATACAGTGCAAATAGCACTTGGGTCTGTTCCCAACAAGTACAGTGTATTGGACTGAAGAGGAGCTACTGTTCTTGTCAGTTTCCTAAGCAGAGTTGAACTAGATATGGTCCGTGTGTGTAGGAAGCACAGTTCTTTTGTTCTGAGCAAGCTCACTGTTTGGACCCCAAAGGAAACAAAGTAGAGTAGAAGAGTGCTCTTTTCTCAGAAGCAGAGTGTGTTTCTTGTAAGGCTAGCTAGCGTTTGTTTCGCAGTCCTAAATGGAGTTGAATCACATGCAGTTTCTGGTCCTACGAGCAAGAGTTGTTTTCTGGTAAGAAGAGTCACTATTGCGCTCCCATTGTCATACACAACGCAAATAGCACTGGCGTCTATTCCCAGCATGTACAGTGTATTGCACTGAAGAGGACCTACTGTTCTTGTCAGTTTCCTAAGCAGAATTGAGCCAGATATGGCCGTGTGTGTAAGAATCACAGTCCTTTTCTTCTGAGCAAGCTCACTGTTTTGGCTCTTTTGAAAACAGAGTAGAGTAGAAGAGTGCTCTTTTCTCAAAAGCAGAGTGTGTTTCTTGTAAGGCGAGCTAGGGTTTTTTTCCCAGTCCTAAATGGAGTTGAATCACAAGCAGTTTTTGGTCCCATGAGCAAGAGTTGTTTTCTGGTAAGGAAAGTCACTATTGTGCTCCCATTCCCCTACACAGTGCAAATAGCGTGTCTGTTCCCAGCAAGTACAGTGTATTGGACTGAAGAGGATCTACTATTCTTGTCAGTTTCCTAAGCAGAATTGAACTAGGTTTGACCGTGTGTGTAGGAAGCACAGTTCTTTTTTTCTGAGCAAGCTCATTGTTTTGGCCCTATAGGAAACACAGTAGAGTAGAATAGTGCGCTTTTCTCAAAAGCAGAGTGTGTTTCTTGTAAGGCGATCTAGCGTTTGTTTCCCAGTCCTAAATGGAGTTGAATCACATGTAGCTTTTGGTCCTACGAGCAAGAGTTGTTTTCTGGTAAGAAGAGTCACTATTGCGCTCCATATGACATACACAGGGCAAATAGCACTGGCGTCTGTTCCCAGCATGTACAGTGTATTGGACTGAAGATGTTCTACTGTCCTTGTCAGTTTCCTAAGCAGAATTGATCTAGATATAGCCAGTGTGTGTAGGAAGCACAGTTCTTTTGTTCTGAGAAAGCTCACTGTTCTGACCCCATAAGAAACACAGTAGAGTAGAAGAGTGCCCTTTTCTCAAAAGCAGTGTGTGTTTCTTGTAAGGCGAGCTAGCGTTTGTTTTTCAGTCCTAAATGGAGTTGAATCACATGCAGTTTCTGGTCCTACGAGCAAGAGTTGTTTTCTGGTAAGAAGAGTCACTATTGTGCTCCCATTTTCATACACAGGGCAAATAGCACTGGCGTCTGTTCCCAGCATGTACAGTGTATTGGACTCAAGAGGATCTACTGTCCTTGTTAGTTTCCTATGCAGAATTGATCTAGATATGGCCCATGTGTTTAGGAAGCACAGTTCTTTTGTTCTGAGCAAGCTCACTGTTCTGGCCCTATAGGAAACTCAGTAGAGTAGAAGAGTGCTCTTTTTTCAAAAGCAGAGTGTGTTTCTTGTAAGGCGAGCTAGCATTTGTTTCCCAGTCCTAAATGGAGTTGAATCACATGCAGTTTTTGGTCCTACGAGCAAGAGTTGTTTTCTGGTAAGTAGTGTCACTATTGCGCTCCCATTGCCATACACAGTGCAAATAGCACTCGCGTTTGTTCGCAGCAAGTACAGTGTATTGGACTGAAGATGAGCTACTGTTCTTGTCAGTTTCCTAAGCAGAGTGAAACTAGATATGGCCCCTGTGTGTAGGAAGCACAGTTCTTTTGTTCTGAGCAAGCTCACTGTTCGGACCACATAGGAAACACTTTAGATTAGAAGAGGGCTCTTTTCTCAAAAGCAGAGTGTGTTTCTTGTAAGGCGAGCCAGTGTTTGTTTCCCAGTCAGAAATGGAGTTGAATCCCATGCAGTTTTTGGTCCTACAAGCAAGAGTTGTTTTCTGGTAAGAAGAGTCACTATTGGGATTCCATTGCCATATACAGTGCAAATAGCTCTCGCGTCTTTTCCCAGGAAGTACAGTGTATTGGACTGAATAGGAGCTACTGTTCTTGTCAGTTTCCTACAAAGAGTTGAACTAGGTATGGCCCGTGTGTTTAGGAAGCACAGTTCTTTTGTTCTGAGCAAGCTCACTGTTTGGACCCCAAAGGAAACAATGTAGAGTAGAAGAGTGCTCTTTTCTCAGAAGCAGAGTGTGTTTCTTGTAAGGCTAGCTAGCGTTTGTTTCACAGTCCTAAATGGAGTTGAATCACCTGCAGTTTTTGGTCCCATGAGCAAGAGTTGTTTTCTGTTAAGGAAAGTCACTATTGTGCTCCCATTCCCCTACACAGTGCAAATAGCGTGTCTGTTCCCAGCAAGTACAGTGTATTGGACTGAAGAGGAGCTACTGTTCTTGTCAGTTTCCTAAGCAGAGTTGAAATAGATATGGCCGTGTGTGTAGGAAGCACAGTTCTTTTGTTCTGAGCAAGCTACTGTTCGGATCCCATAGGAAACACAGTAGAGTAGAAGAGTGCTCTTTTCTCAAAAGCAGAGTGTGTTTCTTGTAAGGTGAGCTAGTGTTTGTTTCCCAGTCAGAAATAAAGTTGAATTCAATGCAGTTTCTGGTCCTACGAGCAAGAGTTGTTTTCTGGTAAGAAGAGTCACTATTGCGCTCCCATTGCTATACACAGTGCAAATAGCACTCGTGTCTGTTCCCAGGAATTACAGTGTATTGGACTCAAGAGGAGCTACTGTTCTTGTCAGTTTCCTAAGTAGAGTTGAACTAGATATGGCTTGTGTGTGTAGGAAGCACAGTTCTTTTGTTCTGAGCAAGCTCACTGTTCGGACCCCATAGGAAACACTTTAAAGTAGAAGAGGGCTCTTTTCTCAAAAGAAGAGTGTGTTTCTTGTAAGGCGAGCTAGCGTTTGTTTCCCAGACCTAAATGGAGTTGAATCCCATGCAGTTTCTGGTCCTACGAGCAAGAGTTGTTTTCTGGTAAGAAGAGTCACTATTGCGCTCCCATTGTCATACTCAGGGCAAATAGCACTAGCGTCTCTTCCCAGCAAGTACAGTGTATTGGACTGTAGAGGATCTACTATTCTTGTCAGTTTCCTAAGCAGAATTGAACTAGGTTTGACCGTGTGTGTAGGAAGCACAGTTCTTTTGTTCTGATCAAGCTCATTGTTTTGGCCATATAGGAAACACAGTAGAGTAGAATAGTGCTCTTTTCTCAAAAGCAGAGTGTGTTCCTTGTAAGGCGATCTAGCGTTTGTTTCCCAGTCCTAAATGGATTTGAATCACATGTAGCTTTTGGTCCTACGAGCAAGAGTTGTTTTCTGGTAAGAAGAGTCACTATTGTGCTCCATATGACATACACAGGGCAAATAGCCCTCGCGTCTGTTCCCAGCATGTACAGTGTATTGGACTGAAGATGATCTACTGTCCTTGTCAGTTTCCTAAGCAGAATTGATCTAGATATGGCCAGTGTGTGTAGGAAGCACAGTTCTTTTGTTCTGAGCAAGCGCACTGTTCTGACGCCATAAGAAACACAGTAGAGTAGAAGAGTGCCCTTTTCCCAAAAGCAGTGTGTGTTTCTTGTAAGGCAAGCTAGCGTTTGTTTTTCAGTCCTAAATGGAGTTGAATCACATGCAGTTTCTGGTCCTGCAAGCAAGAGTTGTTCTCTGGTAAGAAGAGTCACTATTGTGCTCCCATTTTCATACTCAGGGCAAATAGCACTGGCGTCTCTTCCCAGCATGTACAGTGTATTGGACTCAAGAGGATCTACTGTCCTTGTCAGTTTCCTATGCAGAATTGATCTAGATATGGCCCAGGTGTTTAGGAAGCACAGTTCTTTTGTTCTGAGCAATCTCACTGTTCTGGTCCTATAGGAAACTCAGTAGAGTAGAAGAGTGCTCTTTTCTCAAAAGCAGAGTGTTTTTCTTGTAAGGCGAGCCAGTGTTTGTTTCCCAGTCAGAAATGGAGTTGAATCCCATGCAATTTTTGGTCCTACGAGCAAGAGTTGTTTTCTGGTAAGAAGAGTCACTATTGGGATCCCATTCCCCTACACAGTGCAAATAGCGTGTCTGTTCGCAGCAAGTACAGTGTATTGGACTGAAGAGTTGCTACTGTTCTTGTCAGTTTCCTAAGCAGAGTTGAACTAGATATGACATTGTGTGTAGGAAGCACAGTTCTTTTGTTCTGAGCAAGCTACTGTTCGGATCCCATAGGAAACACGGTAGAGTAGAAGAGTGCTCTTTTCTCAAAAGCAGAGTGTGTTTCTTGTAAGGCGAGCTAGTGTTTGTTTCCCAGTCAGAAATAAAGTTGAATCACATGCAGTTTCTGGTCCTACGAGCAAGAGTTGTTTTCTGGTAAGAAGAGTCACTATTGTGCTCCCATTGTCATACACAAGGCAAATAGCACTCGCGTCTGTTCCCAGCAAGTACAGTGTATTGGACTGAAGAGGAGCTACTGTCCTTGTCAGTTTCCTAAGCAGAATTGATCTAGATATGGCCAGTGTGTGTAGGAAGCACAGTTCTTTTGTTCTGAGAAAGCTCACTGTTCTGACCCCATAAGAAACACAGTAGAGTAGAAGAGTGCCCTTTTCTCAAAAGCAGTGTGTGTTTCTTGTAAGGCGAGCTAGCGTTTGTTTTTCAGTCCTAAATAGAGTTGAATCACATGCAGTTTCTGGTCCTACGAGCAAGAGTTGTTTTCTGGTAAGAAGAGTCACTATTGTGCTCCCATTTTCATACACAGGGCAAATAGCACTGGTGTCTGTTCCCAGCATGTACAGTGTATTGGACTCCTAAGGATCTACTGTCCTTGTCAGTTTCCTATGCAGAATTGATCTAGATATGGCCCGTGTGTTTAGGAAGCACAGTTCTTTTGTTCTGAGCAAGCTCACTGTTCTGGCCCTATAGGAAACTCAGTAGAGTAGAAGAGTGCTCTTTTCTCAAAAGCAGAGTGTGTTTCTTGTAAGGCGAGCTAGCGTTTGTTTCCCAGTCCTCAATGGAGTTGAATAACATGCAGTTTTTGGTCCTACGAGCAAGAGTTGTTTTCTGGTAAGAAGAGTCACTATTGCTCTCCCATTGCCATACACAGTGCAAATAGCACTCGCGTTTGTTCGCAGCAAGTACAGTGTATTGGACTGAAGATGAGCTACTGTTCTTGTCAGTTTCCTAAGCAGAGTTGAACTAGATATGGCTCGTGTGTGTAGGAAGCACAGTTCTTTTGTTCTGTGCAAGCTCACTGTTCGGACCCCATAGGAAACACTTTAGAGTAGAAGAGGGCTCTTTTCTCAAGAGCAGAGTGTGTTTCTTGTAAGGCGAGCTAGTGTTTGTTTCCCAGTCAGAAATGGAGTTGAATCCCATGCAGTTTCTGTTCCTATGAGCAAGCGTTGTTTTCTGGTAAGAAGAGTCACTATTGGGATCCCATTGCCATATACAGTGCAAACAGCTCTCGCGTCTTTTCCCAGCAAGTACAGTGTATTTGACTGAATAGGAGCTACTGTTCTTGTCCGTTTCCTAAGCAGAGTTGAACTAGATATGGCCCGTGTGTTTAGGAAGCACAGTTCTTTTGTTCTGAGCAAGCTCACTGTTTGGACCCCAAAGGAAACAATGTAGAGTAGAAGAGTGCTCTTTTCTCAGAAGCAGAGTGTGTTTCTTGTAAGGCTAGCTAGCGTTTGTTTCACAGTCCTAAATGGAGTTGAATCACCTGCAGTTTTTGGTCCCATGAGCAAGAGTTGTTTTCTGTTAAGGAAAGTCACTATTGTGCTCCCATTCCCCTACACAGTGCAAATAGCGTGTCTGTTCCCAGCAAGTACAGTGTATTGGACTGAAGAGGAGCTACTGTTCTTGTCAGTTTCCTAAGCAGAGTTGAACTAGATATGGCCAGTGTGTGTAGGAAGCACAGTTCTTTTTTCTGAGCAAGCTCATTGTTCGGACCCCAAATGAACCACATTAGAATAGAAGACTGCTCTTTTCTCAAAAGCAGAGTGTGTTTCTTGTAAGGCGAGCTAGCGTTTGTTTCCCAGTCCTAAATGGAGTTGAATCACATGCAGTTTTTGGTCCTACGAGCAAGAGTTGTTTTCTGGTAAGGAAAGACACTATTGTGCTCCCTTTGCCATACACAGTGCAAATACCACTCGCGTCTGTTCCCAGCAAGTACAGTGTATTGAACTGAAGAGGAGCTACTGTTCTTGTCACTTTCCTAAGCAGAGTTGAACTAGATATGGCCCATGTGTGTAGGAAGCACAGTTCTTTTGTTCTGACCAAGCTCACTGTTCGGACCACATAGGAAACACAGAAGAGTAGAAAAGTGCATTTTTCTCAAAAGCAGAGTGTGTTTCTTGTAAGGCGAGCTAGCGTTTGTTCCCCAGTCAGAAATGGAGTTGAATCCCATGCAGTTTTTGTTCCTACGAGGAAGAGGTGTTTTCTGATAAGAAGAGTCACTATTGCGATCCTATTTCTATACACAGTACAAATAGGACTCGCGTCTGTTCCCAGCTAGTACAGAGTATTGGACTGAAAAGGAGCTACCGTTCTTGTCAGTTTCCTAAGCAGAGTTGAACTAGATATGGCCCGTGTGTGTAGGAAGCACAGTTCATTTGTTCTGATCAAGCTCACTGTTCGGACCCCATAGGAAACACAGTAGAGCAGAAGAGTGCTTTTTTCTCAAAAGCAGAGTGTGTTTCTTGTAAGGCAAGCTCGCGTTTGTTTCCCAGTACTAAATGGAGTTGAATCACATCCTGTTTTTGGTCCTACGAGCAAGAGTTGTTTTGTGGTAAGGAAAGTCACTATTGCGCTCCCATTGTCAGACACAGGGCAAATAGCACTGGCGTCTGTTCCCAGCATGTACAGTGTATTGGACTGAAGAGGATCTACTGTTCTTTTCAGTTTCCTAAGCAGAATTGAACTAGATATGGCCGTATTTGTAGGAAGCACAGTTCTTTTGTTCTGAGCAAACTCACTGTTCTGGCCCTATAGGAAACACAGTAGAGTAGAAGAGTGCTCTTTTCTCAAAAGCAGAGTGTGTTTCTTGTAAGGCGAGCTAGCGTTTGTTTCCCAGTCCTAAATGGAGTTGAATCCCATGCAGTTTCTGGTCCTACCAGCAAGAGTTGTTTTCTGGTAAGGAAAGTCACTATTGCGCTCCCATTTCCATACACAGTGCAAATAGCACTCGCATCTGTTCCCAGCAAGTAGAGTGTATTGGACTGAAGTGGAGCTACTGTTCTTGTCAGTTTGCTAAGCAGAGTTGAACTAGATATGGCCCCTGTGTGTAGAAAGCACAGTTCTTTTTTTCTGAGCAAGCTCACTGTTCGGACACCATAGGAAAAACAGTAGAGTAGAAGAGTGCTCTTTTCTCAAAAGCAGAGTGTGTTTCTTTTAAGGCGAGCTAGCGTTTGTTTCCCAGTCCTAAATGGAGTTGAAACACATGCAGTTTATTTTCCTACGAGCAAGAGTTGTTTTCTGGTAAGAAGAGTCACTATTGTGCTCCCATTGTCATAAACAAGGCAAATAGTACTGGCGTCTGTTCCCAGCATGTACAGTGTATTGGACTGAAGAGGATCTACTGTTCTTTTCAGTTTCCTAAGCAGAATTGAACTAGATATGGCCGTATTTGTATGAAGCACAGTTCTTTTGTTCTGAGCAAGCTCACTGTTCTGGCCCTATAGGAAACACAGTAGAGTAGAAGACTGCTCTTTTCTCAAAAGCAGAGTGTGTTTCTTGTAAGGCGAGCTAGCGTTTGTTTCCCAGTCCTAAATGGAGTTGAATCACATGCAGTATTTGGTCCTATGAGCAACAGTTGTTTTCTGGTAAGGAAAGTCACTATTGCGCTCCCTTTGCCATACACAGTGCAAATAGCACTCGCGTCTGTTCCCAGCAAGTACAGTGTATTGAACTGAAGATGAGCTACTGTTCTTGTCACTTTCCTAAGAATTGTTGAACTAGATATGGCCCATGTGTGTAGGAAGCACAGTTCTTTTGTTCTCAGCAAGCTCACTGTTCGGACACCATATGAACCACAGTGAAATAGAAGACTGCTCTTTTCTCAAAAGCAGAGTGTGTTTCTTGTAAGGCGAGCTAGAGTTTGTTTCCCAGTCCTAAATGGAGTTGAATCGCATGCAGTTTTTGGTCCTACGAGCAAGAGTTGTTTACTCGTAAGGAAAGTCACTATTGCGCTCCCATTGCTATACACAGTGCAAATAGAACTCACGTTTGTTCCCAGCAAGTACAGTGTATTGGACTGAAGAGGAGCTACTGTTCTTGTCAGTTTCCTAAGCAGAGTTGAACTAGATATGTCCCGTGTGTGTAGGAAGCACAGTTCTTTTGTTCTGAGTAAGCTCAATGTTCGCTCCCCTTATGAACCACAGTAGAATAGAAGACTGCTCTTTTCTCAAAAGCAGAGTGTGTTTCTTGTAAGGCGAGCTAGAGTTTGTTTCCCAGTCCTAAATAGAGTTGAATCACATGCAGTTTTTGGTCCTACGAGCAAGAGTTGTTTTCTCGTAATCAAAGTCACTATTGCGCTCCCATTGCCACACACAGTGCAAATAGCACTCACATCTGTTCCCAGCAAGTACAGTGTATTGGACTGAAGAGGTGCTACTGTTCTTGTCAGTTTCCTAAGCAGAGTTGAACTAGATATGGCCCATGTGTGTAGGAAGCCCAGTTCTTTTGTTCTGTGCAGGCTCAATGTTCGGACCCCATATGAACCACAGTAGAATAGAAGACTGCTCTTTTCTCAAAAGCAGAGTGTGTTTCTTGCAAGGCGAGCTAGCGTTTGCTTCCCAGTCCTAAATGGAGTTGAATCACATGCAGTTTTTGGTCCTACGAGCAAGAGTTGTTTTCTGGTAAGGAAAGTCACTATTGTGCTCCCTTTGCCATACACAGTGCAAATAGCACTCGCGTCTGTTCACAGCAAGTACAGTGTGTTGGACTGAAGCAGAGCTACTGTTCTTGTCAGTTTCCTAAGCAGAGTTGAACTAGATATGGCCCATGTGTGTAGGAAGCATAGTTCTTTTGTTCTGAGCAAGCTCACTGTTCTGGCCACACAGGAAACACAGAAGAGTAGAAGAGTGCTCTTTTCTCAAAAGCAGAGTGTTTTTCTTGTAAGGCAAGCTAGCGTTTGTTTCCCAGTCCTAAATGGAGTTGAATCACATGCAGTTTTTGGTCCTATGAGCTAGAGTTGTTTTCTGGTAAAAAGAGTCACTGTTGCGCTCCCATTGTCATACACAGGGCAAATAGCACTGGCGTCTGTTCCCAGCATGTACAGTGTATTGGACTGAAGAGGAGCTACTGTTCTTGTCAGTTTCCTAAGCAAAATTGAACTAGATATGGCTGTATTTGTAGGAAGCACAGTGCTTTTCTTCTGAGCAAACTCACTGTTCTGGCCCTATAGGAAACACAGTAGAGTAGAAGAGTGCTCTTTTCTCAAAAGCAGAGTGTGTTTCTTGTAAGGAGAGCTAGCGTTTGTTTCCCAGTCCTAAGTGGAGTTGAATCACATGCAGTTTTTGGTACTACGAGCAAGAGTTGTTTTCTGGTAAGGAAAGTCACTATTACGCTCCCATTTCCATACACAGTGCAAATAGCACTCGCATCTGTTCCCAGGAAGTACAGTGTATTGGACTGAAGCGGAGCTACTGTTCTTGTCAGTTTGCTAAGCAGAGTTGAACTAGATATGGCCCATGTGTGTAGGAAGCACAGTTCTTTTGTTCTGAGCAAGCTCACTGTTCGGACCACATAGGAAACACAGAAGAGTAGAAAAGTGCATTTTTCTCAAAAGCAGAGTGTGTTTCTTGTAAGGCGAGCTAGTGTTTGTTCCCCAGTCAGAAATGGAGTTGAATCCCATGCAGTTTTTGTTCCTACGAGGAAGAGGTGTTTTCTGATAAGAAGAGTCACTATTGCGCTCCTATTTCTATACACAGTACAAATAGGACTCGCGTCTGTTCCCAGCTAGTACAGAGTATTGGACTGAAAAGGAGCTACCGTGCTTGTCAGTTTCCTAAGCAGAGTTGAACTAGATATGGCCCGTGTGTGTAGGAAGCACAGTTCTTTTGTTCTGATCAAGCTCACTGTTCGGACCTCATAGGAAACACAGTAGAGCAGAAGAGTGCTTTTTTCTCAAAAGCAGAGTGTGTTTCTTGTAAGGCGAGCTAGCGTTTGTTTCCCAGTCCTAAATGGAGTTGAATCACATGCAGTTTTTGGTCCTACGAGCAAGAGTTGTTTTCTGGTAAGGAAAGTCACTATTGCGCTCCCTTTGACATACACAGTGCAAATACCACTTGCGTCTGTTCCCAGCAAGTACAGTGTATTGAACTGAAGAGGAGCTACTGTTCTTGTCAGTTTCCTAAGCAGAGTTGAACTAGATATGGCCCATGTGTGTAGGAAGCACAGTTCTTTTGTTCTCAGCAAGCTCACTGTTCGGACACCATATGAACCACAGTGAAATAGAAGACTGCTCTTTTCTCAAAAGCAGAGTGTGTTTCTTGTAAGGCGAGCTAACGTTTGTTTCCCAGTCCTAAATGGAGTTGAATCTCATGCAGTTTTTGGTCCTACGAGCAAGAGTTGTTTACTAGTAAGCAAAGTCACTATTGCGCTCCCATTGCCATACACAGTGCAAATAGCACTCGCGTCTGTTCCCAGCAAGTACAGTGTATTGGACTGAAGAGGAGCTACTGTTCTTGTCAGTTTCCTAAGCAGAGTTGAACTAGATATGTCCCGTTTGTGTAGGAAGCACAGTTCTTTTGTTCTGAGTAAGCTCAATGTTCGGACACCATATGAAACACAGTAGAATAGAAGACTGCTCTTTTCTCAAAAGCAGAGTGTGTTTCTTGTAAGGCGAGCTAGCGTTTGTTTCCCAGTCCTAAATGGAGTTGAATCACATGCAGTTTTTGGTCCTATGAGCAAGAGTTGTTTTCTCGTAAGCAAAGTCACTATTGCGCTCCCATTGCCATACACAGTGCAAATAGCACTCGCGTCTGTTCCCAGCAAGTACAGTGTATTGGACTGAAGAAGAGCTACTGTTCTTGTCAGTTTCCTAAGCAGAGTTGAACTAGATATGGCCCATGTGTGTAGGAAGCCCAGTTCTTTTGTTCTGAGCAAGCCCAATGTTCGGACCCCATATGAACCACAGTAGAATAGAAGACTGCTCTTTTCTCAAAAGCAGAGTGTGTTTCTTGTAAGGCGAGCTAGCGTTTGTTTCCCAGTCCTAAATGGAGGTGAATCACATGCAGTTTTTGGTCCTATGAGCAAGAGTTGTTTTCTGGTAAGGAAAGTCACTATTGCGCTCCCTTTGCCATACACAGTGCAAATAGCACTCGCGTCTGTTCGCAGCAACTACAGTGTATTGGACTGAAGAGGATCTACTGTTCTTGTCAGTTTCCTAAGCAGAATTGAACTAGATATGGCCGTATTTGTAGGAAGCACAGTTCTTTTGTTCTGAGCAAACTCACTGTTCTGGCCCTATAGGAAACACAGTAGAGTAGAAGAGTGCTCTTTTCTCAAAAGCAGAGTGTGTTTCTTGTAAGGCTAGCTAGCGTTTGTTTCACAGTCCTAAATGGAGTTGAATCACCTGCAGTTTTTGGTCCCATGAGCAAGAGTTGTTTTCTGTTAAGGAAAGTCACTATTGTGCTCCCATTCCCCTACACAGTGCAAATAGCGTGTCTGTTCCCAGCAAGTACAGTGTATTGGACTGAAGAGGAGCTACTGTTCTTGTCAGTTTCCTAAGCAGAGTTGAACTAGATATGGCCAGTGTGTGTAGGAAGCACAGTTCTTTTTTCTGAGCAAGCTCATTGTTCGGACCCCAAATGAACCACATTAGAATAGAAGACTGCTCTTTTCTCAAAAGCAGAGTGTGTTTCTTGTAAGGCGAGCTAGCGTTTGTTTCCCAGTCCTAAATGGAGTTGAATCACATGCAGTTTTTGGTCCTACGAGCAAGAGTTGTTTTCTGGTAAGGAAAGACACTATTGTGCTCCCTTTGCCATACACAGTGCAAATACCACTCGCGTCTGTTCCCAGCAAGTACAGTGTATTGAACTGAAGAGGAGCTACTGTTCTTGTCACTTTCCTAAGCAGAGTTGAACTAGATATGGCCCATGTGTGTAGGAAGCACAGTTCTTTTGTTCTGACCAAGCTCACTGTTCTGGCCCTATAGGAAACACAGTAGAGTAGAAGAGTGCTCTTTTCTCAAAAGCAGAGTGTGTTTCTTGTAAGGCGAGCTAGCGTTTGTTTCCCAGTCCTAAATGGAGTTGAATCCCATGCAGTTTCTGGTCCTACCAGCAAGAGTTGTTTTCTGGTAAGGAAAGTCACTATTGCGCTCCCATTTCCATACACAGTGCAAATAGCACTCGCATCTGTTCCCAGCAAGTAGAGTGTATTGGACTGAAGTGGAGCTACTGTTCTTGTCAGTTTGCTAAGCAGAGTTGAACTAGATATGGCCCCTGTGTGTAGAAAGCACAGTTCTTTTTTTCTGAGCAAGCTCACTGTTCGGACACCATAGGAAAAACAGTAGAGTAGAAGAGTGCTCTTTTCTCAAAAGCAGAGTGTGTTTCTTGTAAGGCGAGCTAGCGTTTGTTTCCCAGTCCTAAATGGAGTTGAAACACATGCAGTTTATTGTCCTACGAGCAAGAGTTGTTTTCTGGTAAGAAGAGTCACTATTGTGCTCCCATTGTCATAAACAAGGCAAATAGTACTGGCGTCTGTTCCCAGCATGTACAGTGTATTGGACTGAAGAGGATCTACTGTTCTTTTCAGTTTCCTAAGCAGAATTGAACTAGATATGGCCGTATTTGTATGAAGCACAGTTCTTTTGTTCTGAGCAAGCTCACTGTTCTGGCCCTATAGGAAACACAGTAGAGTAGAAGACTGCTCTTTTCTCAAAAGCAGAGTGTGTTTCTTGTAAGGCGAGCTAGCGTTTGTTTCCCAGTCCTAAATGGAGTTGAATCACATGCAGTATTTGGTCCTATGAGCAACAGTTGTTTTCTGGTAAGGAAAGTCACTATTGCGCTCCCTTTGCCATACACAGTGCAAATAGCACTCGCGTCTGTTCCCAGCAAGTACAGTGTATTGAACTGAAGAGGAGCTACTGTTCTTGTCACTTTCCTAAGAATTGTTGAACTAGATATGGCCCATGTGTGTAGGAAGCACAGTTCTTTTGTTCTCAGCAAGCTCACTGTTCGGACACCATATGAACCACAGTGAAATAGAAGACTGCTCTTTTCTCAAAAGCAGAGTGTGTTTCTTGTAAGGCGAGCTAGAGTTTGTTTCCCAGTCCTAAATGGAGTTGAATCGCATGCAGTTTTTGGTCCTACGAGCAAGAGTTGTTTACTCGTAAGGAAAGTCACTATTGCGCTCCCATTGCCATACACAGTGCAAATAGCACTCACGTTTGTTCCCAGCAAATACAGTGTATTGGACTGAAGAGGAGCTACTGTTCTTGTCAGTTTCCTAAGCAGAGTTGAACTAGATATGTCCCGTGTGTGTAGGAAGCACAGTTCTTTTGTTCTGAGTAAGCTCAATGTTCGCTCCCCTTATGAACCTCAGTAGAATAGAAGACTGCTCTTTTCTCAAAAGCAGAGTGTGTTTCTTGTAAGGCGAGCTAGAGTTTGTTTCCCAGTCCTAAATGGAGTTGAATCACATGCAGTTTTTGGTCCTATGAGCAAGAGTTGTTTTCTCGTAATCAAAGTCACTATTGCGCTCCCATTGCCACACACAGTGCAAATAGCACTCGCATCTGTTCCCAGCAAGTACAGTGTATTGGACTGAAGAGGTGCTACTGTTCTTGTCAGTTTCCTAAGCAGAGTTGAACTAGATATGGCCCATGTGTGTAGGAAGCCCAGTTCTTTTGTTCTGAGCAGGCTCAATGTTCGGACCCCATATGAACCACAGTAGAATAGAAGACTGCTCTTTTCTCAAAAGCAGAGTGTGTTTCTTGCAAGGCGAGCTAGCGTTTGCTTCTCAGTCCTAAATGGAGTTGAATCACATGCAGTTTTTGGTCCTACGAGCAAGAGTTGTTTTCTGGTAAGGAAAGTCACTATTGTGCTCCCTTTGCCATACACAGTGCAAATAGCACTCGCGTCTGTTCACAGCAAGTACAGTGTGTTGGACTGAAGCAGAGCTACTGTTCTTGTCAGTTTCCTAAGCAGAGTTGAACTAGATATGGCCCATGTGTGTAGGAAGCATAGTTCTTTTGTTCTGAGCAAGCTCACTGTTCTGGCCACACAGGAAACACAGAAGAGTAGAAGAGTGCTCTTTTCTCAAAAGCAGAGTGTTTTTCTTGTAAGGCAAGCTAGCGTTTGTTTCCCAGTCCTAAATGGAGTTGAATCACATGCAGTTTTTGGTCCTATGAGCAAGAGTTGTTTTCTGGTAAAAAGAGTCACTGTTGCGCTCCCATTGTCATACACAGGGCAAATAGCACTGGCGTCTGTTCCCAGCATGTACAGTGTATTGGACTGAAGAGGAGCTACTGTTCTTGTCAGTTTCCTAAGCAAAATTGAACTAGATATGGCTGTATTTGTAGGAAGCGCAGTGCTTTTCTTCTGAGCAAACTCACTGTTCTGGCCCTATAGGAAACACAGTAGAGTAGAAGAGTGCTCTTTTCTCAAAAGCAGAGTGTGTTTCTTGTAAGGAGAGCTAGCGTTTGTTTCCCAGTCCTAAGTGGAGTTGAATCACATGCAGTTTTTGGTACTACGAGCAAGAGTTGTTTTCTGGTAAGGAAAGTCACTATTACGCTCCCATTTCCATACACAGTGCAAATAGCACTCGCATCTGTTCCCAGGAAGTACAGTGTATTGGACTGAAGCGGAGCTACTGTTCTTGTCAGTTTGCTAAGCAGAGTTGAACTAGATATGGCCCATGTGTGTAGGAAGCACAGTTCTTTTGTTCTGAGCAAGCTCACTGTTCGGACCACATAGGAAACACAGAAGAGTAGAAAAGTGCATTTTTCTCAAAAGCAGAGTGTGTTTCTTGTAAGGCGAGCTAGTGTTTGTTCCCCAGTCAGAAATGGAGTTGAATCCCATGCAGTTTTTGTTCCTACGAGGAAGAGGTGTTTTCTGATAAGAAGAGTCACTATTGCGCTCCTATTTCTATACACAGTACAAATAGGACTCGCGTCTGTTCCCAGCTAGTACAGAGTATTGGACTGAAAAGGAGCTACCGTGCTTGTCAGTTTCCTAAGCAGAGTTGAACTAGATATGGCCCGTGTGTGTAGGAAGCACAGTTCTTTTGTTCTGATCAAGCTCACTGTTCGGACCTCGTAGGAAACACAGTAGAGCAGAAGAGTGCTTTTTTCTCAAAAGCAGAGTGTGTTTCTTGTAAGGCGAGCTAGCGTTTGTTTCCCAGTCCTAAATGGAGTTGAATCACATGCAGTTTTTGGTCCTACGAGCAAGAGTTGTTTTCTGGTAAGGAAAGTCACTATTGCGCTCCCCTTTGACATACACAGTGCAAATACCACTTGCGTCTGTTCCCAGCAAGTACAGTGTATTGAACTGAAGAGGAGCTACTGTTCTTGTCAGTTTCATAAGCAGAGTTGAACTAGATATGGCCCATGTGTGTAGGAAGCACAGTTCTTTTGTTCTCAGCAAGCTCACTGTTCGGACACCATATGAACCACAGTGAAATAGAAGACTGCTCTTTTCTCAAAAGCAGAGTGTGTTTCTTGTAAGGCGAGCTAACGTTTGTTTCCCAGTCCTAAATGGAGTTGAATCTCATGCAGTTTTTGGTCCTACGAGCAAGAGTTGTTTACTAGTAAGCAAAGTCACTATTGCGCTCCCATTGCCATACACAGTGCAAATAGCACTCGCGTCTGTTCCCAGCAAGTACAGTGTATTGGACTGAAGAGGAGCTACTGTTCTTGTCAGTTTCCTAAGCAGAGTTGAACTAGATATGTCCCGTTTGTGTAGGAAGCACAGTTCTTTTGTTCTGAGTAAGCTCAATGTTCGGACACCATATGAAACACAGTAGAATAGAAGACTGCTCTTTTCTCAAAAGCAGAGTGTGTTTCTTGTAAGGCGAGCTAGCGTTTGTTTCCCAGTCCTAAATGGAGTTGAATCACATGCAGTTTTTGGTCCTATGAGCAAGAGTTGTTTTCTCGTAAGTAAAGTCACTATTGCGCTCCCATTGCCATACACAGTGCAAATAGCACTCGCGTCTGTTCCCAGCAAGTACAGTGTATTGGACTGAAGAAGAGCTACTGTTCTTGTCAGTTTCCTAAGCAGAGTTGAACTAGATATGGCCCATGTGTGTAGGAAGCCCAGTTCTTTTGTTCTGAGCAAGCCCAATGTTCGGACCCCATATGAACCACAGTAGAATAGAAGACTGCTCTTTTCTCAAAAGCAGAGTGTGTTTCTTGTAAGGCGAGCTAGCGTTTGTTTCCCAGTCCTAAATGGAGGTGAATCACATGCAGTTTTTGGTCCTATGAGCAAGAGTTGTTTTCTGGTAAGGAAAGTCACTATTGCGCTCCCTTTGCCATACACAGTGCAAATAGCACTCGCGTCTGTTCGCAGCAACTACAGTGTATTGGACTGAAGAGGATCTACTGTTCTTGTCAGTTTCCTAAGCAGAATTGAACTAGATATGGCCGTATTTGTAGGAAGCACAGTTCTTTTGTTCTGAGCAAACTCACTGTTCTGGCCCTATAGGAAACACAGTAGAGTAGAAGAGTGCTCTTTTCTCAAAAGCAGAGTGTGTTTCTGGTAAGGCGAGCTAGCGTTTGTTTCCCAGTCCTAAATGGAGTTGAATCCCATGCAGTTTCTTGTCCTACCAGCAAGAGTTGTTTTCTGGTAAGGAAAGTCACTATTGCGCTCCCATTTCCTTACACAGTGCAAATAGTACTCGCATCTGTTCCCAGCCTGTACAGTGTATTGGACTGAAGCGGAGCTACTGTTCTTGTCACTTTCCTAAGCAGAGTTGAACTAGATATGGCCCATGTGTGTAGGAAGCACAGTTCTTTTGTTCTGACCAAGCTCACTGTTCGGACCACATAGGAAACACAGAAGAGTAGAAAAGTGCATTTTTCTCAAAAGCAGAGTGTGTTTCTTGTAAGGCGAGCTAGCGTTTGTTCCCCAGTCAGAAATGGAGTTGAATCCCATGCAGTTTTTGTTCCTACCAGGAAGAGGTGTTTTCTGATAAGAAGAGTCACTATTGCGCTCCTATTTCTATACACAGTACAAATAGGACTCGCGTCTGTTCCCAGCTAGTACAGAGTATTGGACTGAAAAGGAGCTACCGTTCTTGTCAGTTTCCTAAGCAGAGTTGAACTAGATATGGCCCGTGTGTGTAGGAAGCACAGTTCATTTGTTCTGATCAAGCTCACTGTTCGGACCCCATAGGAAACACAGTAGAGCAGAAGAGTGCTTTTTTCTCAAAAGCAGAGTGTGTTTCTTGTAAGGCAAGCTCGCGTTTGTTTCCCAGTACTAAATGGAGTTGAATCACATCCTGTTTTTGGTCCTACGAGCAAGAGTTGTTTTGTGGTAAGGAAAGTCACTATTGCGCTCCCATTGTCAGACACAGGGCAAATAGCACTGGCGTCTGTTCCCAGCATGTACAGTGTATTGGACTGAAGAGGATCTACTGTTCTTTTCAGTTTCCTAAGCAGAATTGAACTAGATATGGCCGTATTTGTAGGAAGCACAGTTCTTTTGTTCTGAGCAAACTCACTGTTCTGGCCCTATAGGAAACACAGTAGAGTAGAAGAGTGCTCTTTTCTCAAAAGCAGAGTGTGTTTCTTGTAAGGCGAGCTAGCGTTTGTTTCCCAGTCCTAAATGGAGTTGAATCCCATGCAGTTTCTGGTCCTACCAGCAAGAGTTGTTTTCTGGTAAGGAAAGTCACTATTGCGCTCCCATTTCCATACACAGTGCAAATAGCACTCGCATCTGTTCCCAGCAAGTAGAGTGTATTGGACTGAAGTGGAGCTACTGTTCTTGTCAGTTTGCTAAGCAGAGTTGAACTAGATATGGAACCTGTGTGTAGAAAGCACAGTTCTTTTTTTCTGAGCAAGCTCACTGTTCGGACACCATAGGAAAAACAGTAGAGTAGAAGAGTGCTCTTTTCTCAAAAGCAGAGTGTGTTTCTTGTAAGGCGAGCTAGCGTTTGTTTCCCAGTCCTAAATGGAGTTGAAACACATGCAGTTTATTGTCCTACGAGCAAGAGTTGTTTTCTGGTAAGAAGAGTCACTATTGTGCTCCCATTGTCATAAACAAGGCAAATAGTACTGGCGTCTGTTCCCAGCATGTACAGTGTATTGGACTGAAGAGGATCTACTGTTCTTTTCAGTTTCCTAAGCAGAATTGAACTAGATATGGCCGTATTTGTATGAAGCACAGTTCTTTTGTTCTGAGCAAGCTCACTGTTCTGGCCCTATAGGAAACACAGTAGAGTAGAAGACTGCTCTTTTCTCAAAAGCAGAGTGTGTTTCTTGTAAGGCGAGCTAGCGTTTGTTTCCCAGTCCTAAATGGAGTTGAATCACATGCAGTATTTGGTCCTATGAGCAACAGTTGTTTTCTGGTAAGGAAAGTCACTATTGCGCTCCCTTTGCCATACACAGTGCAAATAGCACTCGCGTCTGTTCCCAGCAAGTACAGTGTATTGAACTGAAGAGGAGCTACTGTTCTTGTCACTTTCCTAAGAATTGTTGAACTAGATATGGCCCATGTGTGTAGGAAGCACAGTTCTTTTGTTCTCAGCAAGCTCACTGTTCGGACACCATATGAACCACAGTGAAATAGAAGACTGCTCTTTTCTCAAAAGCAGAGTGTGTTTCTTGTAAGGTGAGCTAGAGTTTGTTTCCCAGTCCTAAATGGAGTTGAATCGCATGCAGTTTTTGGTCCTACGAGCAAGAGTTGTTTACTCGTAAGGAAAGTCACTATTGCGCTCCCATTGCCATACACAGTGCAAATAGCACTCGCGTCTGTTCCCAGCAAGTACAGTGTATTGGACTGAAGAGGAGCTACTGTTCTTGTCAGTTTCCTAAGCAGAGTTGAACTAGATATGTCCCGTGTGTGTAGGAAGCACAGTTCTTTTGTTCTGAGTAAGCTCAATGTTCGCTCCCCTTATGAACCACAGTAGAATAGAAGACTGCTCTTTTCTCAAAAGCAGAGTGTGTTTCTTGTAAGGCGAGCTAGCGTTTGTTTCCCAGTCCTAAATGGAGTTGAATCACATGCAGTTTTTGGTCCTACGAGCAAGAGTTGTTTTCTCGTAATCAAAGTCACTATTGCGCTCCCATTGCCACACACAGTGCAAATAGCACTCGCATCTGTTCCCAGCAAGTACAGTGTATTGGACTGAAGAGGTGCTACTGTTCTTGTCAGTTTCCTAAGCAGAGTTGAACTAGATATGGCCCATGTGTGTAGGAAGCCCAGTTCTTTTGTTCTGAGCAGGCTCAATGTTCGGACCCCATATGAACCACAGTAGAATAGAAGACTGCTCTTTTCTCAAAAGCAGAGTGTGTTTCTTGTAAGGCGAGCTAGCGTTTGCTTCCCAGTCCTAAATGGAGTTGAATCACATGCAGTTTTTGGTCCTACGAGCAAGAGTTGTTTTCTGGTAAGGAAAGTCACTATTGTGCTCCCTTTGCCATACACAGTGCAAATAGCACTCGCGTCTGTTCACAGCAAGTACAGTGTGTTGGACTGAA
This sequence comes from Peromyscus eremicus, assembly GCF_949786415.1. Taxonomy (NCBI): domain Eukaryota; kingdom Metazoa; phylum Chordata; class Mammalia; order Rodentia; family Cricetidae; genus Peromyscus; species Peromyscus eremicus. Next base: position 4,251 of record NW_026735474.1, on the reverse strand, counting down.
GCAGAGCTACTGTTCTTGTCAGTTTCCTAAGCAGAGTTGAACTAGATATGGCCCATGTGTGTAGGAAGCATAGTTCTTTTGTTCTGAGCAAGCTCACTGTTCTGGCCACACAAGAAACACAGAAGAGTAGAAGAGTGCTCTTTTCTCAAAAGCAGAGTGTTTTTCTTGTAAGGCAAGCTAGCGTTTGTTTCCCAGTCCTAAATGGAGTTGAATCACATGCAGTTTTTGGTCCTATGAGCAAGAGTTGTTTTCTGGTAAAAAGAGTCACTGTTGCGCTCCCATTGTCATACACAGGGCAAATAGCACTGGCGTCTGTTCCCAGCATGTACAGTGTATTGGACTGAAGAGGAGCTACTGTTCTTGTCAGTTTCCTAAGCAAAATTGAACTAGATATGGCTGTATTTGTAGGAAGCACAGTGCTTTTCTTCTGAGCAAACTCACTGTTCTGGCCCTATAGGAAACACAGTAGAGTAGAAGAGTGCTCTTTTCTCAAAAGCAGAGTGTGTTTCTTGTAAGGAGAGCTAGCGTTTGTTTCCCAGTCCTAAGTGGAGTTGAATCACATGCAGTTTTTGGTACTACGAGCAAGAGTTGTTTTCTGGTAAGGAAAGTCACTATTACGCTCCCATTTCCATACACAGTGCAAATAGCACTCGCATCTGTTCCCAGGAAGTACAGTGTATTGGACTGAAGCGGAGCTACTGTTCTTGTCAGTTTGCTAAGCAGAGTTGAACTAGATATGGCCCATGTGTGTAGGAAGCACAGTTCTTTTGTTCTGAGCAAGCTCACTGTTCGGACCACATAGGAAACACAGAAGAGTAGAAAAGTGCATTTTTCTCAAAAGCAGAGTGTGTTTCTTGTAAGGCGAGCTAGTGTTTGTTCCCCAGTCAGAAATGGAGTTGAATCCCATGCAGTTTTTGTTCCTACGAGGAAGAGGTGTTTTCTGATAAGAAGAGTCACTATTGCGCTCCTATTTCTATACACAGTACAAATAGGACTCGCGTCTGTTCCCAGCTAGTACAGAGTATTGGACTGAAAAGGAGCTACCGTGCTTGTCAGTTTCCTAAGCAGAGTTGAACTAGATATGGCCCGTGTGTGTAGGAAGCACAGTTCTTTTGTTCTGATCAAGCTCACTGTTCGGACCTCGTAGGAAACACAGTAGAGCAGAAGAGTGCTTTTTTCTCAAAAGCAGAGTGTGTTTCTTGTAAGGCGAGCTAGCGTTTGTTTCCCAGTCCTAAATGGAGTTGAATCACATGCAGTTTTTGGTCCTACGAGCAAGAGTTGTTTTCTGGTAAGGAAAGTCACTATTGCGCTCCCTTTGACATACACAGTGCAAATACCACTTGCGTCTGTTCCCAGCAAGTACAGTGTATTGAACTGAAGAGGAGCTACTGTTCTTGTCAGTTTCCTAAGCAGAGTTGAACTAGATATGGCCCATGTGTGTAGGAAGCACAGTTCTTTTGTTCTCAGCAAGCTCACTGTTCGGACACCATATGAACCACAGTGAAATAGAAGACTGCTCTTTTCTCAAAAGCAGAGTGTGTTTCTTGTAAGGCGAGCTAACGTTTGTTTCCCAGTCCTAAATGGAGTTGAATCTCATGCAGTTTTTGGTCCTACGAGCAAGAGTTGTTTACTAGTAAGCAAAGTCACTATTGCGCTCCCATTGCCATACACAGTGCAAATAGCACTCGCGTCTGTTCCCAGCAAGTACAGTGTATTGGACTGAAGAGGAGCTACTGTTCTTGTCAGTTTCCTAAGCAGAGTTGAACTAGATATGTCCCGTTTGTGTAGGAAGCACAGTTCTTTTGTTCTGAGTAAGCTCAATGTTCGGACACCATATGAAACACAGTAGAATAGAAGACTGCTCTTTTCTCAAAAGCAGAGTGTGTTTCTTGTAAGGCGAGCTAGCGTTTGTTTCCCAGTCCTAAATGGAGTTGAATCACATGCAGTTTTTGGTCCTATGAGCAAGAGTTGTTTTCTCGTAAGTAAAGTCACTATTGCGCTCCCATTGCCATACACAGTGCAAATAGCACTCGCGTCTGTTCCCAGCAAGTACAGTGTATTGGACTGAAGAAGAGCTACTGTTCTTGTCAGTTTCCTAAGCAGAGTTGAACTAGATATGGCCCATGTGTGTAGGAAGCCCAGTTCTTTTGTTCTGAGCAAGCCCAATGTTCGGACCCCATATGAACCACAGTAGAATAGAAGACTGCTCTTTTCTCAAAAGCAGAGTGTGTTTCTTGTAAGGCGAGCTAGCGTTTGTTTCCCAGTCCTAAATGGAGGTGAATCACATGCAGTTTTTGGTCCTATGAGCAAGAGTTGTTTTCTGGTAAGGAAAGTCACTATTGCGCTCCCTTTGCCATACACAGTGCAAATAGCACTCGCGTCTGTTCGCAGCAACTACAGTGTATTGGACTGAAGAGGATCTACTGTTCTTGTCAGTTTCCTAAGCAGAATTGAACTAGATATGGCCGTATTTGTAGGAAGCACAGTTCTTTTGTTCTGAGCAAACTCACTGTTCTGGCCCTATAGGAAACACAGTAGAGTAGAAGAGTGCTCTTTTCTCAAAAGCAGAGTGTGTTTCTGGTAAGGCGAGCTAGCGTTTGTTTCCCAGTCCTAAATGGAGTTGAATCCCATGCAGTTTCTTGTCCTACCAGCAAGAGTTGTTTTCTGGTAAGGAAAGTCACTATTGCGCTCCCATTTCCTTACACAGTGCAAATAGTACTCGCATCTGTTCCCAGCCTGTACAGTGTATTGGACTGAAGCGGAGCTACTGTTCTTGTCACTTTCCTAAGCAGAGTTGAACTAGATATGGCCCATGTGTGTAGGAAGCACAGTTCTTTTGTTCTGACCAAGCTCACTGTTCGGACCACATAGGAAACACAGAAGAGTAGAAAAGTGCATTTTTCTCAAAAGCAGAGTGTGTTTCTTGTAAGGCGAGCTAGCGTTTGTTCCCCAGTCAGAAATGGAGTTGAATCCCATGCAGTTTTTGTTCCTACCAGGAAGAGGTGTTTTCTGATAAGAAGAGTCACTATTGCGCTCCTATTTCTATACACAGTACAAATAGGACTCGCGTCTGTTCCCAGCTAGTACAGAGTATTGGACTGAAAAGGAGCTACCGTTCTTGTCAGTTTCCTAAGCAGAGTTGAACTAGATATGGCCCGTGTGTGTAGGAAGCACAGTTCATTTGTTCTGATCAAGCTCACTGTTCGGACCCCATAGGAAACACAGTAGAGCAGAAGAGTGCTTTTTTCTCAAAAGCAGAGTGTGTTTCTTGTAAGGCAAGCTCGCGTTTGTTTCCCAGTACTAAATGGAGTTGAATCACATCCTGTTTTTGGTCCTACGAGCAAGAGTTGTTTTGTGGTAAGGAAAGTCACTATTGCGCTCCCATTATCCTGTTTTTGGTTCCCCTCACGAGCCAAGAGTTGTTTTGTGGTAAGGAAAGTCACTATTGCGCTCCCATTGTCAGACACAGGGCAAATAGCACTGGCGTCTGTTCCCAGCATGTACAGTGTATTGGACTGAAGAGGATCTACTGTTCTTTTCAGTTTCCTAAGCAGAATTGAACTAGATATGGCCGTATTTGTAGGAAGCACAGTTCTTTTGTTCTGAGCAAACTCACTGTTCTGGCCCTATAGGAAACACAGTAGAGTAGAAGAGTGCTCTTTTCTCAAAAGCAGAGTGTTGTTTCTTGTAAGGCGAGCTAGCGTTTGTTTCCCAGTCCCTAAATGGAGTTGAATCCCATGCAGTTTCTGGTCCTACCAGGCAAGAGTTGTTTTCTGGTAAGGAAAGTCACTATTGCGCTCACCATTTCCATACACAGTGCAAATAGCACTCGCATCTGTTCCCAGCAAGTAGAGTGTATTGGACTGAAGTGGAGCTACTGTTCTTGTCAGTTTGCTAAGCAGAGGTTGAACTAGATATGGAACCTGTGTGTAGAAAGCACAGTTCTTTTTTTCTGAGCAAGCTCACTGTTCGGACACCATAGGAAAAACAGTAGAGTAGAAGAGTGCTCTTTTCTCAAAAGCAGAGTGTGTTTCTTGTACGGGGCGAGCTAGCGGTTTGTTTCCCAGTCCTAAATGGAGTTGAAACACATGCAGTTTATTGTCCTACGAGCAAGAGTTGTTTTCTGGTAAGAAGAGTCACTATTGTGACTCCCATTGTCATAAACAAGGCAAATAGTACTGGCGTCTGTTCACAAGCATGTACAGTGTATTGGACTGAAGAGGATCTACTGTTCTTTTCAGTTTCCTAAGC